>NC_079444.1:25642687-25775187 GCF_903798145.1 Danio aesculapii
AATAAAATAAAATAAAGTAAAATAAAATAAAATAAAAGCAACACTAAATGTATCTCATTGCAGGGACATTGCTGGGAGAGGAAGGCAATGAATCTTATCTCTTCATCATGTTATTTTGTGTGTGTTTGCTCATGATAGTGACACTCAACCTTTACCACAAACACAATATAGCTGTTTCTAAGCCGCACACACATACACACGCCATGGTACAAACCACTACCAATCAATACCCCATTACCACATCAGTGCCAGACACTATTTAGGCTCAATTCAGAGCAAGACTTACTGCTGACCAATCTGGCCTTTAAAAACCCCCTCTATCTGACACACAGACACACACACATAACACTAATACATGGCCAAAAACCACTCACACTCACATAACCAACCATATACTCTGTAGCTCTCACCTTCTCCCCCTCAGCAGGCTGTCGTGTCCCACAGAAGGTGTCTCATCAAAGTGCGTCAGCAGTTAACACACTTTACCAGACTGCTAATGAGATGGTTGCTTATTCTGCCAAAATCCTGCAGTTTATTAGAGGGGTCTGTATTGATAGGATCGTATGATTTCAAATACATCAAAAGTAGGTGCATCAGAGTTTCTGCATGTTAAGGTTAAAGACATTTTTAAGACAATTATGAATGAAATTTTTGACTTATAAGGGGCTAAAGGCTAAGGAATTTTTCAAATGGCCCAGATGGAAAAGATTTTTATTTGCCCTATCAAAAAAAAAAAAGATTTAATAATACAATAATAAAATAATAATAAAAAAATTTAATATTTTAGATATTTCTTAGCAAAATATTTTAATTACTGTGTAAAAACAAGCAAGCTTTACTTGTATCCATCCACTTTATCCAACATAAAATGAACAAATGTTTTAAAAACTATAATAAACTAAATCTATGCACAACGATCCGGGGGTGCGTTTCTGAAAAGCCAATCAAGGTCGCAAGTTCTGTCGTTACTAACATAATTCTTTGATTTGGTGTTTCCCAAATCCATCGTTCCAATGAACACTCGCAAACAGCGTCGCAAACTTTTACACTTGCAGCTACACCTCCTAGAGCTGTAGTTAGTAGCATAGTTCCTTGTTGTATTCTATTCCCAGTTATCCCCACTATGCCCTATTCATTTAGAACGTTCCAACATTTAAACTTGGAATGATTGGAAAAAAAAAACATTAAGGTCATCTCTCTTATGGTGTAATTTGCTTTTAAAGTATTGTTACAGTTCAGTTTTTTTGCGATCTTCATGTTGACAATTGCGTTGCCTTTGTAGTGCACTTTGAAAACTTTTGAAAACAGACGGATGCTATAGGTGACCTATTATTTAAATGTGGAATTTACGTCTCCAAAGCTTGTGAAAACAAAAATATATAGCATAGGCTAATGTTTTTAATTTATAGTAGGTTATTTATTAAGTATCTGTACTGTATATGACATGGGCCTGTTGGTTAGAACATTTCTGCAGTGGCTTTAGCGTGTCAAATTGTAAAAGTAGACTTTACTTTATAAATTTTATAAGTAGACAATATCCTACTTATAGTTATATATTTAATAATAATAATAATAATAATTTATAATCAATATTAGTTATATAATTTAAATTAGTTAAAAATTACATTTTTAAATAAAAAGTTAAAAGTTTTATTGAGATAGATTGTTGGTGATTGTATGGGTTTTTGCCATAATGGGTAGCAATACATGAACAAAGGAAAATTGAGACTTGTTTAAAAAAGATTTAAGACCTACAACACATCATTTCAGTAAATTTAAGGCTTTTTAAGGCCTAAAATTTAGATTTTGGGATTTAAGACATTTTAAGACTTTGTAAGACCCTGCGGAAACCCTGTGTATATATGTGGTGTATTTTTTTTTACATCAAAAGATAGTAAAGCAGTATTATCACCTTATTTCTAGCACACAGAGATAAGTATCTTTAGCATAACAATAGACTACAATGCTAAACAACAGATCCTATCAAAGACGCATCTATGTAGAAAATAAATGTGGTCCCAAAACAGAGCCTTGTGGTACCCTGTATGTAAAGATCATGTATGTCACAATCAGCTGTTTATTTTCTACAGCCATTTACCAAACATTAGATGTGCTATATACAGTAAAAACTGTGACTCAATTATTGGTTCAATAATTACTAAGAATAGTTACTAATTACTAAGAATTGAACTAACACTGTTTCAATTTACTATAATCTTCTGTGTGAAGCTGCTTTGACACAATCTACATTGTAAAAGCGCTATACAAATAAAGGTGAATTGAACTGAATAGTGGACCCCAATGGGGAAAACAAGTTTGTGCAGCAGAATATAGCCACTTTTAAAAATAATTTACGATAGTATTTAAATATAATACTATAACACTTGTGATATTTTTAATGTTAAACTGCCTGGAGGATGTTCAAGAGTCTAATCTGTCTTGAACGGGACCACGGTGCCCCAGGCAGCAAGTTGGTATGTCTTTATATTATTGTAATCCTCTGACCCTGCTGTATGTAAAAGAAACAGTGAAGCTTCACAGCCTGTGCATTTGTGCTGCATAGTGCTGGAATCACAGAAAAAGCTTTTGCTGAAAGCAAGAGGCTGCTTTTATCCCCACACACAACCTCTCCTCTGTGCCAAACAAGCAGAAGAGGCTCAACAAAACCTGCACCCGCATGCCACAAGGCAAGAATGAAGACACTCGAGTCTCTACTTATAAGAGAACTAATTTAGAAAGTAAAATAGACCAGCATGCAATGGCAGTCGCTCCTTTCAGACTGAGATCAGATCTCTTCCAGGTCAGTAGAGGATACTGAGAGAGCCAATCTTTTCTCCCTCTTTGACCCGTGCTGCAGAGGAGTCTCTTTTGTACTTTGCCTGAAAGGAGGTTAGTCACAGATAGAGGCAGGAACAAGTTGGATTAAGTCGCATTAAAGGGATAACTCACTTAAAAATGCAAATGCAACATAAAGGTGAATTTCTTAAGACAATCCCAGCCACTATTTCTACTATAATAAAAGTTAATAAAGACTTCAGCTGGCAATATTTTAAATGATAAGGAAAAAAATCTAAATGGTATGAAAGTAAAACCATACTAAATTTTAGGGTGAAAATGTTTAATTAAACAAATAATAATAATACTTATTTAAGCCCTGTTGTGAAAGAGCAAACAACTATTTAAGACAGTTAAAAACAATAGATAGATTCTAAATAACAGATCCTATAAAAGCAACCCAGGCTCATTCTGATTACGTACCTCTATATGTTTTGTTGCAGTTTTTGTTTTTGCGAATCCACTAGAGGCCGCTGTTCATTCAACTCGGCGTGTCTGGAAGGCACGAGCGTGTCATGCTACTTGCACGTGCAAGCCACGCACCTCCATTGGAACGAACCTCCATAATGAACTTGCGCAAACTCTAGAAAGAGTCTCTAGCCCCCTAAAATGCCGCTGTCATTTGCGATCTCCAGCAGTTGATCTTCTTGCACAGACATGTTGGATTCAGCTAATTTGTTGACAAATGGGTTGTGGATTCATCCCTTGGCAGTTCGTGGGTCCTTTAATGGGCCTTTTCCTCTTAGCAAAGAAATGTTTCAGAGATGAGTTTCTTGCTTATTTTGCTGCTTGTGAGTTAAATTTGGCCGCTCAAGAGACCGAGATATAAGTGAGAAAATACGGTCATTCTAAATAAAAGTTCGTTCAGACTCAGATAATGAATAAAACGCAAATAATAAATGATTTCTTGTGCAGCCCGGTACCAACTGATCCACAGACCTGTACTGGTCTACGGCCCAGTAGTTTTAAAAAGCCAGTGTTTAAAAAAGCAATGCAGAAAAAGAAAAGTCCCTGATTTTTACCACATTTTCAGATTTTACCACATTCTTACCTGCTATTTACTTGTTTATTTAATTTTTTTGCTTTTGTTTTTGTCTTATCCGCTTTCTGGGACTGTTTTTCACCGGACTCGAACCCCGTTGTCGCAGTCAACTCTACTCTACGTCTCAAGTACGCCATCATACATGTCAAGCTACCGGACAAACTAGTAAGAGCAGGAAAGCCGTCCATACGGAGGTAAGCAATCAGTTGGTAACCGCGAAAAGGAACGGCATCATACTGCCTCGTAGCGTCCATTTTAAAGATGTAATGCAGCCATACGTAGCTCTGGCTACATAATTTGCGATCTCCAAAAATGTATGGGCTACGTTTTCAGAATGAGCCTATGTTGTATGAAAGCAGCACCAAAACAAAAAAAAAAATAAAAAAAAAAAAATAGGTGCCAAATCAGAGCCTTGTGGTACCCCCAGATTAAATAATGAGTAACAGCCTATTATTTACTTTATACAACACTTCTTTGCAAGCATTTGACATTTTTAAATGTGCTATAGAAATAAAGAAGTACATTTTTGGTTCAACAACTGTAAAAGGTTCACAGGGTTAATTATGTAACAACCACTTGCTTATTCTATCTGGCTCTATTTCTTCAACACTATTCTTGTCAATCGTCTGCCTGAAGTTGTTAGGTGAATGAGCAAGTAATCTGTGGTTTGCCTCCAGCTGTGAGGCCCGTCTAAACAGGCTTGTGGTCGGAAGATTTTTGAAGATTAAAGTGATCCAAAATGTGTAAGATCAAGGCCTTTGTTGTGACAGGTAAATTTAAATGCTAAAACGGTTTCTGATTTTGTTTGATAAATTTGGCTTGGAGATGCTTGATCTTGATGTTAACAGTCTATTCACAACTATGTGCACCCACAAATCACCTTTCTAGACACACTTGCTTCCTATATCCACACATTGTTTGTCTTTCGACTTAGCAGGAATCACTTCCTTGTGGAAAGCGACTTCTAAAACAGTGCACATGTAAATTTGTCTTTCTGCGTTGGGGTTAAAAATGTCATTTTTCTGGTTTGACAGGATTTAGTGAAGATATGACATGTACGAACGTCAGAAAGATACATTAACACACCCTTACCGTAGGCCTGTTCTTGTAACAAATTACAGTTAAATTTATTATAAAACATCCCCTTATTCTCCTTCTTGTAATAGAAGTTAAAGGTGAAAGTTCAGACATTGTGACCTTGGAGGAAATATAGTCTCACCATAAATGTTTGCCATTTCTCTGCAACATATTTAGACATTTCAACCCCACAGAGATAGCAAAAGCTTACCTAACACAAGGAGAGAACAAACTTTGTGGAACAAAGCCACAAATGTATGTTTCCAATTCATTGTTGTATTTCAATACCCCCTCTTCATCTCCTCCTAGGGGTCTACGCTTAAACAACCACAGTCAAGTGCTAATATCGAAAGAGGAGGATACGCTGAATGAATGGCGGACACGCTGCATTAAGGGACACCCATTAGCAGGAGACAATGGGGAATATCTGTCAGGTCTCACACATGCACATCAAACATGAGGATTATAATACCTCATACAAGACATGCTGTTCCTGATGGGATTAAAGAGGACACAAATGTCACAGATAATCTATACTGGTTATATTATTTTCTTGTTTGAGCCATTCTGGTTTCTAGGTTATAACAATTTAGAAGCCTTCAGTGAGAACAATGAGTGTGTGTGTTTGATCATACAATATGAAACTATTTTAGAGTATCTGTAACAAGTTAAGAGATAAATACATTAGAATAAATCTCTCTGAAAGACATAGAAGTGCTAAAGAACCCTACCATAATCTCTATTCTCAATAATTAATTCATTGTACGTACAAGAATGCAGCATTAGAGTTTGTTTATATCATTCTGGAAGTTTGAAATTCGATCAAATTATTATAACTTATCGACTGAAATTTTGTGATGTTTTTTTCAGGTTTATTTCATGATTAAATTGCTTAAACGAACATAAATTTAATCAATTTAACGCATTCAGGAAAAAATATTGGAAATGGAACTATATACTTTTTCATCCAAACACGTTTAATGCTCACAAAACCTTAGCTTCGTCTCTTTATCTCCACAATCTCTGTCATTAGCTTTGTTAATGTATACTTTAAGCATGCTGTGACCCATTTAAGCTGTATTTCCTACCCCCCGCATACATATAGCTTCTCTACCCCCCACGTTTCACCCTGATGCCCTCTACTCCAGTGGGGCAGAATAAGGAAGAAATGCCCGGAGGGTCTGAGAAGCCATTCTGTTACTTAGTTCCACTTAACACACTTACAGAGCAAAGCAAAACAACATGATTGGCTTCCTTAGCCTTCATCTATACACACACACAAACAGACTACACATGCAGTATCTTATCAAACCAATAAAGTGTTTAAAATTCAACCACACGCATTCATGCCTGAACACACATGCCCCATTTCACTTGAATAACCAGCAACTACAGCAAGGTCTGCGATTCTCAAAGAATCTCCAGTATTTTGTGTGTTAATACAGCTACTCATTGATCTACACCACCAAATCACTGCACTCGGAAATCAATCTGACTTTGTGATAACAGCTCGGTTTAAAGGAAGGAGTGTGTTTATTGAGTCTAAACCCTAGATTAAACAGTATATGACAGGAGCAAGATGATAAAGTCCAGATATGAGCTCTTAAAGGAGACAGGTAGTCTCTGTCCAACGCATCTGAGAGGGAAGTCAGTGTGGGAAGAGTGTGGTTTATTGTTTGCACTGTTTGCTCCTAGAGTGAAGTCTTTGTTTGGCCCGTCTGAGTTCCTCCACAGCGCACTCTTCGGTAATTCATTCATAAAGACACTAGACTATGGAGAGACCTCAGGCGACCGAGGAATCTTGCACCCCATGTGCCATCTCTGTCTGACTCCTAACAGCTGAGACCTACAATGGTGACCCTCTGAACCCAGACAGACTGGTGAAAATCTTAAAAGTCCACTGCATCCTAGTCTGATGATCTCTATTTAGTCTGATAGCCTCTAGCTTAGGTGTCCACATATTATCTCTTCTCTTGTTTTTCTTTCACTTTGTTGTCTCTTTTGCCTTGTATCTTTCCTTAGAATTTGAGTTCAGCTTCGTTTTTAGTCTTCTCATCACAATGAATCACATTCCACAGAACAGACCACACACTCCTACACAGAAATACACACTGAACGATCCTGGAGCTGCTCTGTAAAACTTTTAAATGAGGCACATTATTCATGAGGTAGCACAGTAGAAGTTAACAAGGCAGTAAAGCATTTCACACCAAAAAAAAAAGAGAAAAACTCAGAGTTTAAGCACAGACACTCAGGTTTCCTTCAAAATACTAGACAATTTGCAGCACAGGAGCAAAAATAGAAAGCGTTTTACTCCGTCCGGTGAGAAAATTCACAGGCACACACAAAGACGACATGTGTGAGAGAATATACACTGACGGATCCTCCTCCTTGGCTTGCAAACATTTCTGTCTGCACTCACAGAAATGATTCATGGCAGAGTTAGTTTTTATGCATTTATATCTATTTAACTTTATTTAAAAACTAATATTTTTAAAATCTATACATTAAAAGTAAATATACTCTAAAAGATTTAATCAATTATACAGTTTATTTAATGCAATTAGTTAATAAATACTAACATTGTTTGAATAATAAGAGTTATAAAACAAACAAGATTCTGTTATTTAAAGTTTATGTGATTGGTTTTCATCAAAGTTATGAAAAAAAATCAATTTGGAAACAGGAAATGACATCACTTTCGCTGGACACAAGCCCTCGGGATATTGTGGGAATCCGTCACACACATGTTGGTAAGTAATCCGAAACATCCTTTGTTGTATGGCTCCTGTTCTAATTATTTTTTTTATTTAGCATCGAGTGTATATAATATTAATCCATTTATGGTGAGTTTTATGTAGTTTGTGATTTTTTTAAACGGTTTTATCGTACATTGGTTTACCGGAGAATACAGATGCCTGTTAGAATCATAACTTCAGTAAGCTTAGCCAAACAACTTTAAAATGCATCAATTAATCAAATTAACCCCGAAAAGAACTTAAATTACACTTTCAGTTTTTATCGTACAGATAAGAGCAATACATCAATCCAATCTGTTAAGTGTCTACTTTTTTTAGGTACACTTACAATAACAACAAAAGTGTGTGCTTTTGCAAAATAAGGAAAGTAAACAGTGTACGCATTCTTTCTGTCTCTTCGTGAACCGTTTTAGCGTCACTAAAATGATCTGAAACTCCGCGAAAAATAAACACACAGACATGAGACATATATCTGCAGAAAGCTTGACGTGTCTACTTTTAAATGCAGCGAGTGCATGTTGAAAACAAATATTGTTTGATAACGTAATCAGTGTGAAGCCAACACTATGTCCAGTTTCTCAGTCTGAGCTCATTATTTTTAATGCGATCCCGCCCACGAGGCGTTGTTATTACCATGTGAGACGCGTGCGACATGAACACTGGTCAGAAAAAACTGCGGAATCTCCACGAATACATGAGATATACATGAGAGACATACCTGCATAAAGCTTGGAAGCTGCACTTTCCAACTCATTTTGAAAACAAATGTTGTCCCGCTTGGTTGTCCCTCTAACTCTCTCGGCAGAGCACGCAGCACGCCCACAAACAAACACAGCGCGCTGGCTTGAAAGATCATTAAATTTTCGTTCTCAGGAATAAATTGGGATTATGACCTATTGAACCTCACGAGACCACCGTGATCTGATGCTGCTTTATTCAGAACGTGACGCATGTTATACGTGTTATTTATTGAAGTTTGGAAAGAGTTAACTAAGACTGCGATTATTTTGGGCAAAATATATATAAAAGTTCTTAATATTTCAGATCAAAACTCAGGTGTGTTTTAATCAGCTTTGATCCTATCCGAATCACCCTTTCTTCTGCATTAACCAATTTATGCTGGTGCAAGGTGGTGAAAGAAATTAAATTACAATTTAACAGAGTCATAGAAGTCTATTTATTAAAATGTTTTTCTTCTCAGCCGAGCTGGACATCCTGAGGTTACAGTCAACTCTTTGAAGAATAAACGAAGAGGACAGGAGAAGCCTGCTGCTAACGTGAAAAAGCCCAGGAAGGCAGAAGTTAATTTCTGTCCAAGCATGCCCAGTGGTGAAAAAAGAGAGAGTATGGAGGCAAAAAGAGTGGCTTTACTGACAGAAGTAAAAAAGAAGAAAAAAGATGAGGCTGAGATCAAGAAAATGATGCAGCATACTTTTTCAAGGAGGCAGGAGGTTCTTCAGGAGCCAGCAATTGCAGAGTTTGTAGACAGATGGCCGGCACTTTTTGACATCTGTGAGGTAAGTGTGAAGTGTAGTAATTTGTTCTATCAATGTTTACAAACATTTAAAATCAGTATCCTATGTGTTGTCTTTTACAGATCAACTTTGAATTTATGCGACTGACAACTGTACCTCTGACCTCCAAATTCCTTGGAGAACTGGACTGTCACTCTGGCAAACTGATAGAGATTTTTAATGCCAAAGGTGGTGCTGCAGGAAGAAAGATCAGCGCCATAATGGCCCAGATGAATAATGTACGTGTTTGTCTAATCTGATAAATATATGGTTTGTGTCATCTGTGAAGCTTGCGAAGCTCATATGTCAGTTTTTTTCTCTGACTTCTGACGTTTGTGAGCTTTACTGAGGTACCTAGCAAAAACAAAATTTTACCAAGATTTTTTTACCTAATTTGTAGTATAAAATATCTTAAAACACTTCCATAAAAATTTATTAATTTATATAAAACAATATCAGTGTTATCGAAACTTGCTTTTAGCATTTTATACTGTAAAGCCTTGTATAAAGAATAATAAAATTAAACAACAATTAAAATTAACTGAAATCAATGGGAGTTTACTTGCTTGATAGAAAGATCATCTTATTTTAAGGAGCCTGAAAATGAGTTTCCATAACAAATAAACTTTATAAGATTGTTAGTTTTTGCAGTGTAAAACAAGGTGATTGGTGTGGTCAAGAAGAGAAATGTCTTTGAATCTGTTGGCTTTTAACAGAATGAAGATGTCAATGTGAGGCGAGATTGTGTGATGAGCTGTCTGAGCATCTATCTCAATGAAGACCTGGACACACTTGTTAAAGAATATGTGGTATGTATCAGAATAGTGTGCCAGTAATTTTTCCATCTAGATAATATGGATTGTTCATGAGAATGGAATGGACATGAGGACACATTGACCACCAGTATTTCAACATTGAGTCCATTGGGTTGTTTTGAATAAAAAAAATCATGCAAGGTAAATGGTGGTAGAGCTGTCACTCTGAGGGAATTAAATCCGCTTGGTCCAGAGGAACCTGAAGATGAAGTTGTCCGGGTTCTGGCACCCACATGCCCCTTCTCCGCCAGAAACAACAATCCTCGCCTAAACAACAAGGTGATGACACAGACATTTCCTAGTGCTCATGAAACTGAAATGATTTTACTGCATTGATATGATTTTGGAAATGTTTATTAAGAAGTGCCTTGTATCACCAGGATGCATGTTCTGGACTGTCTGCTTACGAACTCAAGCGCCTTGAGAACATCGCGCAAAAGGAAGCCTTTTTGTCGTCTCTGAAGATATGGCAAGTATGTGGACATTTTAGTAAAGGACTAATCAGCTGTTTTCCATTTCATTTGCCCTCTCCCTACCTCAGTCTCCACCCTACTCTCCTCTTAGTCTCTTTTTCTCTCCCTCCTGCTCTTTCACTGTTGTCCCCCACTGTACGGTCCTTCTCCTTTCTTTCTTTTGTATTTAATTGTTATCTTACAGGTGTAACATAGATTTTAAAAATATGTAAAATTAGATTTTGGTGGATTCTTTTATTTTTCTTTAAAATATAGTTTACAAAATATTGTAATTTCTGTCTTCATCCATTAGCACACCTTTTAGTATAATTATGGTTGCTGTCTATACAGAAAAACAAGGAGATAATTATTTCTCTCTCTCTCTCTCTCTCTCTCTCTCTCTCTCTCTCTCTCTCTCTCTCTCTCTCTCTCTCTCTCTCTCTCTCTCTCTCTCTCTCTCTCTCTCTCTCTCTCTCTCTCTCTCTCTCTCTCTCTCTCTCTCTCTCTCTCTCTCTCTCTCTCTCTCTCTCTCTCTCTCTCTCTCTCTCTCTCTCTCTCTCTCTCTCTCTCTCTCTCTCTCTCTCTCTCTCTCTCTCTCTCTCAAAAGGTAGTGGAGGATCCGAGGCTGTCAGTGAAGCCAAAAGGTAAATAAAGCAGTACAATTAACAGCATGGATCTTTTTACTGTTGGGGCTAGTGGATGTGGAGTAAACTATCGTTTTATGTAATGATAGGAGCTTTATAGCAGTAAGTGACTTCATGGTGCAACTGCGGTTTATTAGAGTAATTTCATTGGAAGAAACCGCTTCATCAGGATGGAACTCTTAAAGGGATAGTTCACCCAAAAATGAAAAGTTTGTCATCAATTACTCACCTTCGTGTTGTTCTAAACCCGTATCACCTCCATTCATCTTTGGAACACAAATTTAGATATTTTGGATTTAATCCGAGAGCTTTCTGATCCTCCCATAGACATCACTGAAAATGCACATTTAAAGACCACAAACATAAAGTCTTTATTTTTATAATTTTTTCAGCCAAAAAGTATTCTTGTTGCTTTATCATGTTCAAATTGAGTGACCCATGTCACATGGACTACATTAACTATGTTTTTATCTTGATTTGTGTTCTGAAGATAAACAGAGCTGATATGGATTTGGAACAACACGAGGGTGAGTAAAAATTTTATTTTTGGGTGAACTATCCCTTTAAGTTTCAGCTTGATGGACATACTACACTCATCCTGACTTGATTGTCAGATTATAAATTGTTACATTGGCAGAAAGGTGCACAGCATTCATGAGAAGGGTCTCCATTTTTAGTTAACTTTTTTTAACTGCATTTTTTTGTGGCAGGTTAACGGCTTCATTGGAAGAAAAATCTCTGCAGTCTCCCCGGAAATCCCTCCGTTCTAAAACAGAAAACCTCACCCCAAGTGAAGGGTTGACCCACAATCAAGTGAGAACAAGACTAATACTTGGATAATTTTCAGATATTATATAGTTGTTGTTACATTAATAGGAAATTGCACAACTGGAGATAAAAATGCATTGTGTTGTTGTTAACTTATTATCCACAGCCTTGTGACTTTTATTTTTCCAGGCTTTTAGGGGGTGATCAGGTCTTAAGGTCATTATCCTGAACTTGCATCCATTCCGTTCTCATGAATGCATATATGCTGTGTGCTTTAATGAAAAGATGTATGTATGTGTACGTGCATGCGTGTGTGTGTAATATTATAAGTGTGTGTTTATACATTCCAGGACATTGAATCCAGAGAGGCAGAGGAAGACATGGCAGGAAAGACCATGGGCATCTACAAAGTACAATCAGAGGATCATGGTCAAGGTGATGGACGCTTCACTGATGTCCGTGTTGTGCTGGAAGGTGTGGAGGTTCTCCACAACCTGCAGAGTGTCACTCATGCATGCGTTATGTTATATGGCCTGATCTACGCGCTCAATTTGAACTACCCTAAAAGCCTGAAGTGTACATTTGAGGTGTACCAAAAAATCCTGATGGACCTGGACTCAACCAAGCTTTCCCCGAAAGTACAGACACTGGACTGAAAATGGACTGGACTGAAAATGGACTGGACTGAAAATGGATCTCGGAGTACAGTTTTATTTTTTATTTATTTATTTTTTAGGGTGTCCAAGCAGTCATGTGATGTTCGAGTGTGGCTGTGTAAGTGGGTTCATATGGATGGTTTCCTAAATGTTGGCTGATGTTAACTTGGCTCAATCCAGAGTTTTGTATCAAAGACAAATATAAATAAATCTGGAATTTTCCAGTTGGTCTAATTCAATGTGATGCATTGTTTAATTTGGTTTAGTATATAAGCATACATTAAACATGATTCAAATAAATGTTATTTATCTTTTTTAGTTACCCTGATTTAGTTCTCTTAATTATTATGCAATTTATACAATAAACTTAGTGTATTTTAAATAAATACACTTTTTATTATTAATTTAGAATAATTAAGTTTTACATGAACTAATTACGTAAACCTGAGGATTATGCATTTAAAATAAATAGGTTTTATTATCCTTATGAAAATAAATAGCATAAAGATTATTTGGTAGATTTGTGTTAAAATTATGAAAAAAATATAAATGGGAATTTGTCATGTAATAAAATTACATAAATCTTAAATTTTGGATGAAATATTTCTGTGAGTGTGGATAGGGGGCTTTACAACCACAAAACCATTTGTCCGAAAACAAACCCCACAAACACACTGAATATTGATTGTCCAGCATGAGACAGGCTCTATGGCAAGTAAACCTTATTAACCTAGTATTGTGTCATTCATCACTGTCAACCGTCCACTAAAGCACAGGCAAAAGGGACTCAACAGACAAGACACCAATGTCCAACTGCAAAGGCATCCCTGAAAGGCAGGAAATAAGCATGAAAATACAATTTGCAGTGTGACATACCTATGGGGTAGATCTTAGGTCCGTTATGGTTTCCTCAGTAAAGTATCCTAACATCAGCACTTTGGATGTCTCCTAGCTCAGTTCCTACAGGTAATGTCTCCTCCAAGTGCTGGCTGTAATCCTGTGTGTCTCTGTGTTTCTCGTCTGTCAGAACTCCACAACACACTCACTCCAACCATGTGAGGATGAGTCTGTCCGCTGAGAGCGCAGAAAGGGGTGTGTGCGCACGCTCTCTCTCTTTCTCACATTTGCTCAACCCTCCCTGTTCCTCCATTTGGTTCTCCTCCCCCCTCTCCTTCCACCTCCCCCCTTCGTCTCTCTCTCTCATTTCACCTCCTCTGGATCAACAGTATCTGCCAGCACGCAGCCTGGGTCTTTGCCCTTAAGCCTTAAGACACCCTGTTTCCTTTTAAATTGCTTGCCAGTGAGCCCCTTAGATAACACACTTTCATACACAAGACACACATATGTACATATGCACATATTAACCAAATATAATGCATTAAAATTAAATATTTAATTTATTTCACTATTAATAATAAATCCTTTAACATAAGTATTTTATTTTATTTGAAATATGCAATTATTATTACCCATTTAAGCCCCCAATAAATGTTTATACAAACATTATATAAAAATATAGATTTTAGAATAATCAGAGTGACTGAATATTCTTTTGTGGTATTATTTGAATAAATAATCAAATTAAATAATGCATATTATCTTTTTTATTATATTTTATTGCATATTTTTATTTTTTATTAATAAAATATAATGCACATTTGTTGTATTATGTGGGGAAAAATACAATTCTTAAACTACTTAAATGCACATGCTGTATAAATCTTAAATTAAAGAGCCCCTATTATGCATTTAAAAAGGTCATATTTTGGTTTTGGGGGTCTCCAACAACAAGCTGATATGCATGCAAGGTCAAAAAACACCTTCATTGTCTTATATCCCAATGACTCTTTTTTTTTTGCCCAAACCCGTCCTTAGCGCAATGTTAATCTGCGCTGATTGGTCCGATCGCCCCAGTCTGTTGTGATTGGTCGACTGCGTTCAGTGTGAGACAGAGAGAAATGCCCACCATGGCTTATCAACAATTTTAAGGTAGTCAGAGTGCAGAGTGTATGTGTGAGCCCAATGCAGGAGTGCATTAAAGCAATGCAGTAAAACACCAGCATATTGCTCTATTCTTAACCATGACACACATCCAGTATTAATCCACACAGTGGCAAAAGCTCAACTATTTTAAAACTTGACTGCCGCACGTGTGTAGGAACAGCTGATGGTGGCCATAGCAACGACAAACACATTTAAATCTGTAAACAAAACAGCACGCGTCGCGTTTTCATCATGGCTTTAGATGCGATTTGAGAATATAAAGAGTTAACCAGATACACTACAAGCCATGTGGAGCGGTTACAAGTAACACAACACAATTGAATACATAATTTGCAAGCTAGAGAAAACAAGGAGGAAACCATTTTAATAGCACTTACTTACACTTCTGAAACGGAGGAAGAAACTGATCCATGAACTGTGTACTGTAAAGTTCCTGTTAAACTCTGACACAATTGTACATCAATAGTCTTTTATGATCCTTCCTTTAACAAATGATGAATCCCCCGCTGTAAGCGCGTAGATTGCTGAATTACTCGTCAGAAAAATTAAAAAATAAACTTCAACCACTGATTCTTCATAGCCTAGTCTTTAGGGATACGGAACATAACACTAACTTTCCCTCACACTTCAGAGCACAGCGTCTTCGCTCATTTTCAAAGACCCATGATAAGTTCTAAACTAAATTAAAAACTCTGATGAAAAGTGAACATTTTTATGTATGTGTAAAGAAGCTTTTGGCAACAAACAAGCAGCATTTCTCTCTCTTAACTTGACTTTCATTTGCATGTAGCCTGACCAAAGTTCAAAACATACATTACAGATCAGGCCTATTAACAGGCCTATAGAGAGAAACTTGTTTTCCTCTGGATTTATGGCTGAAAACAGAGATATTGTGCAATGCTGCGGGTCATATCCGCCTCTGGCTAGTCGGCTATCAGTGGGATAGGGGGCCGTGGGAAACTCCAAACTGATCCTAGTTGTGGAGACCAGGGATTTAACACACAGCAAACTGCTGGGAGCCACCACAGCACAAAGAATCTAGTTATTATTTCAGAAACCCCACTGTAACTGCTGGTCAATGAATAACTAGTGCTTACAAACGTAATGAACGGAAACCATAGCTATATGTATGCATGTGCATTCCTTGAGTGTTTTCTTTTATAGGCTGCCACAGAACTACCCCCTTTATGCTGTTGTGTTACAATGGGGAGTGAGGTTAAGATTAAGATACTACTTATCAGATTAAATAATCAGCAAAGGGAAAGAAAGTTTTACAGCCTCTGCATGGACTACAAACATGTTTACAGTAGATTAACACAAACCCTTCCAGAATAATCGGCGTGCATAAAAAGATATGGATGTTAACAGACAAGTAAACACAGATGCATCAGGCTGTCGTCACTCTGGTAAAGTGACTCAGGATCAGGTTTAAGATGGGGTTGGTTGTGTGGGTCACGATTCTGATGATTAGGAGGGACAGATTTAGAGCATTTTACACAGATCAGTGAGTACAACAAAATCTGTATCTATAGTGATGTGCTGGATGAAGGGGTGGAAAAAAAAGACAGAAAGAGAGGAATGTGAGTACGAGACAACTAAACAATGTTGCTGCTGTTAGAAGGCATAAGACAATAACCGTTTTCAAGGTATACTGTGGAAAAGTCAAGATTTTAAAACCGCCAAATTTTTCTACAATACTGTTCCTAAGGTGTGTTTAAGATTTTTTATTTAAATTTTTTTTTAGTTTTTAGGACAACAGTATCTCCAGCAGAAAAGATATTCAAAGATGCCGTTTTAAATTGTAAAGAAATCTGTGTTTTTGAAACAAATGAAGACAGCAGAAGTCTATGATTCATTTGAATTATTTAGCCTGACATGTCTACTGCTACAAAATATCTTTCAAAAAATAGAATATGTTGTTTTCAAAGGGGAAAAAAGCGTTTGTTTTTCACAGCCACAATTTTGGTTAAACATGAGAGAGGCTGTATCAGATATGTGTTAATCCTGATTTTGTACCTATTATTACAGTATTACTGTTTTTATTTCATTTGACATTTTTTTGGTTGGGTGGATCTCAGGCTTTGTTCAAAATGTAAAAAAAAACAAAAACAAAAAAGAACACTTTTGCGCACCCAAATAGTGTAAATACTCTTCCACATCTTATTAGGGTGAGCATTTACTACGTGGTAACCAACACTTGCATATGATACTTCAAATCAGGGCTCAACAGTAAGGACTGCGCGATGGCCCGGGGCCAGTGTGCGAGATGCTCAGGACAGTAGACAAGATTGTTACTGGCCCAACTGGCCTTGTCACAGAGTTTAATTTGCCTGCGACTATTTCTCAATTGTGTGCAAATACAGTCTTAGAATCAAGAAACGGTTTGTGCTTTTAAGCCTTTAAATGCTACATTCACATGTTATAAACACAATATTGTTTTTCGGTTCCTTTTATGTGATTGGATGTTGTGAGCATGTTATTTTTTTCCATAACCTGGTGTCAACCAGTGCAGCGAAATCATCAAATTATTATGTTAAAAGAAAATGTCTGTTTCTAACGTCTTGGAAGCAAGAACTTAACTGAAGTGATGTTGCCTCAAAAAAAAGCGAAGTGATGTTTTGCATAGTTTGCTATCAGTTTGGCAAGTCACCTACATTTTGTTAAATAATTTAGAACTGCAATAAAATACCTGCACATTTTCTATACTGCTATTTTTGTTTGCATAACACTTTGAATTTTGCTCATTATACATTCATTAACATTTTTAAATTCTACATTTAAATTCTAGATTTGCAGACATTATTTTTGACACATTATTTAAAATACGTAGCCAAGAAATTGGTGTTGACTTTTTTTTTTTTTTTGGTGGGGCCAGTGAAAATTTTCGGGCCAGTAGAAAAAATCCTTAGTGTTGAACTCTGTAAATGCATTGTATTGCCTTTAGTAAATGTGCACACTGAAGTGTAACGGAAGAGAATACAAGACAAACAAAAGTGTTCTTGAAGCTTTGTGTGATTACAGTAGAACCACTGAAGTCAATGTTTTGATAATGTGTTTGGTTCCTTTTCTGGACTTTGAATGTCCCCATTGCTGTATATGGAGGGCCGGAGAGTTCTCGGTTTTCATCTAAAATATCTTAATGTGTGTTCCAAAGATGAACAAAGATCTAAGGGAATTGGAACTAGATGAGGGTGAGTAATTAATAACATTTTAATTTCTGGGTGAACTAATCCTCATGAAAGTGGAAGTGCATTTAACGACTGTAGATCTGAGTCTATTCAATAGACAATGGCATCTTGCATGACTTCAAAAGACTCAGATGGTGCATAAATTATTTGGACCAGTATAATTATACTTTTATGATGCTTGTGTGTCCTTTTAAAGCTTGAACCCTTCAGTCATCATTCATTGAAGATGCATGTAAAAGAGCAACTAGTGCAGAATAATGGGCATTATAGTAATATATTTAGTAATTAGGATACTTTGAAGGCACATGCGCCATTGCACAATGCCTGATAGACAGGACAAATAATAAGTGGCTTCTCCTAAAATCCAACGTACAAACTTTACCGACCGTGAGAGCCGAACATGTCTAAGCAAGGAGAAGGGTGTGGAGAGCCAGATGATGTCCCACACTGCCTTTCATCACCAACTAAACTTCCCCCCAGAACAAAGTCGACACACCTTCACTCCTTCGGGTGTTGGTGACATTCACACAACAAACAGGCTCTAAGTAGTCACAATGACGTTTGTACATGACACATAAGACGTGAATGGGATTTACCTACATGCACAAGTTCTTCCCTACTGTAAGAAGGCACAGATCTATTTTGTGCAGTGTTCTGAACATCAGTCACTGCTGACTGGCCGACTGCCACCCTAGAATGACTGGAATAAAGCTGCCGTGAACGTGTTTAGACAAGCACAAAGAATAACGAGTCAAGGTGTGAAACGCTCCGCCTGTATGCTCCTGTGTCTAGCACATTGTCATTCATGACACGTTTTATTCTAATTCTGCAAACACATATACAAAATTATTATGGTAACTTCCAGTACAAAATTCTTCTTGATCAAGAAAATGCTGATGTGAGCTAATATGAAATAAGCTTGACGCTGTATCTGCATCCCAAATGCCACACTATACACTATGTACTTATGCACTTACAAACACAACAGGATAGTATATGAATGTAGTATCGTCCCAAAAGGAACACCAACATTTTTTTTTACTTTCCCAGATGACGTTCGTCGGTTGCCAAATTAGCGAAATAAATGATCAAACTATCAAATAATACCATGAGTATAATCCCATTCACCATCGGGAGGTGGTATAAATCACTCTCGATTTTGCTTTCATAATCCAAAATAAATAAAGTAATCCAACATCAGCGCTCAAAAGCTCTGCCCCTTCTGATATGTGAGCAAAGAACCAGCTGTTGAGTGCGTGAAGTGTCCATCATTTCACACTTCTTTTTAACAGTTGAATAAGTGCATCATCCGGGTATTTAAAGTGTACTTATTCTTTTTAGAATTTCAGTGTGAACACACTACTTACACTATTTATACTACAAAATGGTGTAGAATAGTGCAGAGATTTGGAACACACCTTGTATATGGACCATACTACTGCATTTGGTGCAATCGACTAATCAATTTGAAAATGATGTAGTCATAACTCGGATTGTATTGGCATGGTGTAAATTATACCAATGCGACTTGTCTATTTGTAAAATCAGGGGCAAGTGTACACCAAAGTGCTGAAAACAACAGTGCTCTTTTAAAAACACTCAGCTATGTGCGCTCCTCCAAATGCTGGAGCTTTAAAAAAATGGCGTTCAGCACCTAGTGTAAAACACATGCTTAGTGCATCGCTGCAGTCATTTTAAAAATGTGTCATTTTAAAACCATTAAAAAAAATGCTTAGGAAAGAAATTCTTTTGTAGACATATGCCCTAAATGAAGCTCAATCTTACCGATTAATAGTGAATTTCATTATGGAGTGACCCAACGTTCAGAACTCGGACCATTGCTTTTCACATGGTACTATCCGTAGGATATGATTTAGAAAAATGGAATTAGTTTTCATTAGCTATGGTTGGGGCGACGCAGTGGCGCAGAAGGTAGTGCTGTAGCCTCACAGCAAGAAGGTCGCTGGTTCGAGCCTCGGCTGGGTCAGTTGGCGTTTCTGTGTGGAGTTTGCATGTTCTCCCTGCGTTCGTGTGGGTTTTCTCCGGGTGCTCCGGTTTCCCCCACAGTCCAAAGGTGAATTGGGTAAGCTAAATTGTCCGTAAAGTGTTAATGAGTATGTATAGATGTTTCCCAGAGATGGGTTGCAGCTGGAAGGGCATCCGCTGTGTAAAAACATATGCTGGATAAGTTGGTGGTTCATTTCGCTGTGGTAACCCCAGATTAATAAAGGGACTGAGCCGAAAAGAAAATTAATGAATGAATAGCTATGGTTGCATCCAAAGATGCAAATTAAATTTATGCTTAAAACTGGAATATCGCATATAAGACATGCGAATAAAGCAACGTTTCCATCCAATGGGTCAAAGAGAACAAAATCGTCACTTACTGATTAACTATCAGGAAAAAATATCAGTGCCAAATATCAACAGCAAAAGGAATTTGCAGCAGTAGAAGCTGCGTCAATCTTTTCTTTATTTAAAAAATGACCTCAGAAGACATTATGTCGATGTGCAATGAATGATTGGCATTTGAAGGTGTGAGACGATGAGAACAGTTGCTCTTGACTATTCTGTAGGTGAATAATATAATAACACTAATACTCAAATATTTAAGGCATTTTAGAATGCCAAAAACAACATTTTAGATGTTTTACAATGTGCTCAGCCTACTGGTTTGTCCATTCACACTCTTTTTTATCATCACATGGTCCCTTATAACAAAATCACATGACTTTTTTAATTGCATACTGGAATTCGTTTGGTAAAAGTGTTTTGATTGTAGTTTATGCTCTTTTTTTCTTATCGAATAAAAAGTTTATCCTACTCAGTTATGTGCACGTTTTAGTTTTTTTTTGTTTTTTCAAAATTGATGCACATCTTAGCATTTCCATCAACCTTTTTATCTGCATATCCAAAACATAAAAATAGGTGCATGGAAAAGCATAAAAATAGGTGGATGGAAACATAGCTACTGTTACGCTGACGATACCCAAATCAGAAACGAATCTTAAAATCTTAACAACAAATTTTGCACATGGTCTAATTTTTGTTCATGTCAAATTAAACATGGCGTATGTTGTGACTAATCTACTGAATGCACTCCACATTTGCAACACAAGACAAAGCTAATAACAAAGCTAATTTTGTTTTCTCAGACATGTAAGCTGAGGCTTCCAGTCAGAAGGTTTTAATCAGAATTCACATCCGGAATGAAAAGAGTCTTCTATAGGAAGAGCCTCACACACAATAGAGCAGGTACGACTGTCATTCTCTGATCTTCCCTGACTGAGACCCTGATAAGAGGTGCAAGAGACTGAGAGGGGGAGCGGCTGGCTGGGGGGGATATAAAAACTACAATACCAAACAGTTTAAGATGATGGGAGGAGATTGAGAGAGTCAAAGAGAAAATGGTGAAAGGGAAGTGGGAATGAGAAACGTACATTCTCATCTCTGTCCCTTTTTCATCTTTTACTGAATAACCACTTTGGATAGGTGTGGATTAATGTTATATGCATCTGATGTATACCTATTTGTGTGCATGTGCAGAAATATTTTATATACAGTTGCAATCAGAATTATTAAACCCCCTTTGAATTATTTTGTTTCTTTTTTAAATATTTCCTAAATGATGTTTAACATTTGTTTTATTTCGGCTAGAATAAAAGCAGTTTCAAATTTTATAAAAAACATTTTAAGGTCAAAACTATTAGCCCCTTTAAGCTTTTTTTTTTCAATAGTCTACAGAACAAATCATCATTATACAATAACTTGCCTAATTACCCTATCCTGCCTAGTTAACCTAATTAACCCAGTTAAGCCTTTCAATGTCACTTTAAGCTGTATTAAAGTGTCTTGAAAAATATCTAGTCAAATATTATTTACTGTCATCATGGCAAAGATAAACTAATTCAGTTATTAGAAATGAGTTATTAAAACTATTATGTTTAGAGATGTGAAAAAATCTTCTCTCAGTTAAACAGAAATTGGGGACAAAATAAACGGGGGCTAATAATTCTGATTGCAACTGTATATTAATAAAACAAATATAAATTAATTCATTGGGTTTCTTTCTTAATTATGGTTTTGTAAATACAATACTTCTCATAAATAATCATATAATTTAGAAGTACGGTACACTCTCAGAAATAAAGGTACGAGAGTTGTCACTGGGGTGGTACCTTTTTAAAAGTTACAAGTTTGTAACTAAAGGATGCTTATTAATACCTCAAGGGTACATACTAGCACCAGAAAAACACAAATACGCACCTCTTGAAAAATTTAAATACAAATATACACCTTTGGAGTGCCAATATGGACTCTTTAAGTACAAATGTGTACCTTTTGAAAAGGTACCACCCCAGTGACAGCTCTCATACTGTTATTTCTGAGAGTCTATATAATTAAATTAAGGTAAAATAAGGTTAAAATAATAATAAAATCTTATGTATTTTTAATGCACAAACGTTTCCACCAAAGAAAATCTGAGATCTATAGTTAAAATACTAGCCCTCCTGTAAACCTATTTTCTTTTTCAAATATTTCCCAAATGATGTTAAACAGAGCAAGGAATTTTTCACAGTACTCCCTATAATATTTTTTCTTCTGAAGAAAGTCTTATTTGATTTATTTCAGCTACATTAAAAGCAGTTTTTAATTTTTTTAAACCATTTTAAGGTCAATATTATTAGCCCCCTTAAGCAACACTTTTTTTTCCCAATTGTCTACAGAACAAACCATCGTTATACAATGATTTGCCTATTTACTCTAAATTGCCTAATTAACCTAGTTAAGCCTTTAAATGTCACTTTAAGCTGAATACTAGTGTCTTAAAAATATCTAGTAAAATATTATAAGCAACACTTTATTTTTATGGTCCATTTTAGTATTAGTAGATTGTCTGCTTAATATCTGTTGATACTGCTCCTTCAACAGACATTTAACCAACCCCAATCTAACAGTCTTAGAATCCAATGAGAATTTGTTGCAATGTAACTTAAATTCAACAAACGGACCATCAAAATTAAGTGTGACCATATTATGTACTGTCATCATGGCAAAGATAAAAGAAATCAGTTATTAGAAATGAGTTATTAAAACTATTATGTTTAGAAATGTGTTGAAAAAATCTTCTTTCTGTTAAACAGAAATAAGGGGAAAAATATACAGGGGGGACCTAATAATTCAGGAGGGCTAATAATTCTGACTTCAACTGTATATCTAGTTCCTCTTTCACTTATTCCAGTAACACACCTGCTGACATTATCAGCTCTCTTATCTCTAACCGACTTCAGAGTGTTAAAGTAAGGTCACACTTAAATATAGTACATATACTTTAACAAGCACCACAGCACAGCCCAACACCAGTTCACACAAACACAAATACAAATACAAGCCAACAAATTTGCACACAAAGGCCGCAGGTGACCATTACAACAGAAGAGTCTGCTATTTCTGGTTAAGCCTCTCAATTAAATCGCCTGCGGATGCTCCAAACCTGTCAGTGTCCTTTTTACTATCCCACTGACCACACACAAAGGCAGATCACGCTGTCATTTGTGCGATAAACTCCATCCCCTGCTCTGCCCGCAGCAAGGTTGGCACGGTCAGCTTGAGGCTACACAGGCCACCTGGATAAACAAGTGAATAAATCACCTCAAGAACACCTGTGACCACAGCCATAGAGAGGCTACAGGGAGTCTGAATCACAGCATGACTGCTAAAAACAGAAACAACATATTAAAATGAGTTTATCATCACAGACAATATGAAACTTGACAGGAAGATGTGCCATTTTTTGGTATGATGCTCTTGTGTTACATAACACGGGACTGTGCTGGTTTTATTTTCAGTGACCAGTGAAAAAGAAAATGTAAATCAAATTTCGTTGCCTGCTAGATAGTAAGGATGAGAAAATATACAAACGCAACTGGATGTTTCCTCCCCTGATAAAAGACAGTGTGTAACGTCACAGGATGTGACTTATCAACAGATAAAATTTAATCTAGCAGATGTTTGTGTTATGAAGCCCTCAGAACATTTAGAAAAATAATCTTTGATATAGGAGCAGAAAGGGAAGAATAAAGACTAGTTATCAGGCCTATAAATGACGTAGATACTCAGTGACATATACACATGGATATTTTGCTAGGTTAAAATCTAATAAAAGAAAGATTTAAAGGGACAGTTCACCCAAAAATGAAAATCCTGCTTTCATTTACGCACCCATGACTTGTTCCAAACTATTTAGTTTGGTTCAGTTAAATACAAAAGAAGATATTTTGAAGAATGTTGAAAACCTTTAACCACTGACAACCATAGTATAGAAAAAAACAAATACTATTGAAGTCAATGGTTACACGAATTGCTTTGGCATGGTTCAAATTAAACCAATGTGAACCTTATCAATTTATAACAGTAAATGAAGCAGAATTTTAAAGATTAATACTGAATTTCATTATGGGGTAACGCAAGGTTCAGTACTCAGACCATTGCAACAAACATCTATTCATCTATCTAAAAAAAACATCTATCTATCTATCTATCTATCTATCTATCTATCTATCTATCTATCTATCTATCTATCTATCTATCTATCTATCTATCTATCTATCTATCTATCTATCTATCTATCTATCTATCTATCTATCTATCTATCTATCTGTCTATCTGTCTGTCTATCTGTCTGTCTGTCTGTCTGTCTGTCTATAAAATATCCATCCGTCCATCCGTCCGTCCGTCCGTCTGTCTGTCTATAAAACATATATTTATCTATCCATCCATCCATCTATCCATCCATCCATCCATCAATAAAAATGTAAATAATAATAATAATAATAATAATGTAAATAAAAGCAGTAATATTTTACATTTCATATTACACTTTTTGTAATGTATCGGTGTTGGGTTATGGCTGAAAGGGCATACGCTTTTTAAAACATATGCCAGAGTAGTTGGTGGTTCACTCTGCTGTAGCAATCCTTGATAAATCGGAAACTAAGCCATAGGAAAATGAATGAATTACACTATTTGTGCGTATATACACGACAGATCATAATCAACACAAATTCAGGTTAATTCCATCAATATTTTCCAACAGTGGACCAAAACTGTATTGTCCAGAGGAAAAGAAAATTCAGAAATATAATAGTATTATGCGTTGTGCATATTTACAAACTGCTCATTCCCTCCCATCACAGCACATTAGATGCAGCTTTCTACACAGATTGGTTGCTCATGAATTACACAAGCCCCAGTTAAGCTCAGTAAGGCTGATGGGCATCTTCTAACCAGACATGCTAATGCAAGAACACTGCTACATTATTACATCTGACAGTAAGCTTAAAATGTGGGCCAAGTCTATCGAGGGCAGGAAACCACTGGTTTTTCTACTCGGAGAGATGCATTATGAATGGGATGAGCATGACAACCAACAAAAGGATGGATGGAGTGTGTGTTTAGATGTAAAGAAGGCAAAACAGAAAGAGTGTGGAGGATGATAAATGAAATTCAGGGAGAGAAGGGACAGAGAGGAGGATAATAGTGAAGAAGGGCAGAAAGGGCAGACGGACAAAAAAAGGATAGTGAGGTGCGGAGGTGACCCGCGACACACTCATTAGGCTGGATGCCCAGACGGACTGTCCAAGTGCTGAGATTCCTTCCAATTTACATGAAAGCCCCTGGGACTCAAGACCAGGCACCGGATCGAGTCAAACGTTCAAGTGATGCAGAAAAAGAAAGGTCTGGCCAACTGGGGTTGAGAAAAAAATAATTTAGGAGAACACACACACACATACATGCCAATATGGGCTTGTGGGACTTGACCAAACAACATTACAGAGCAATTTCTGTTCTAAGATTGAAATATGCAAATCTAATAAAAACTAATATTAGGAAAAGAGCCGAGGCTGGGTTGACTTTGATTGAGGTCTTCGATGTGACGTGTGTTAATCTGTGGGATTTTGTGTGTGTGTGTGTGTATATATGTGTGTGTGTTTACTATCTGCTTGATGTACAAGTCTTGTCATTTCAAAACTGATAGCTTATGGCCTGACGGATGGATTATGGAATTTTATATGGTTGCTGTCAAGCAGAAACACTGTCTCCATATTTTGTCATTTTAATGATTTTTTTTTAATAAGTCATCACCATTGGTCACTGTTAATGTTTCTTTTGGGCAGGGGGTATGCAAATATTTATGTACCGCCCTATGATTTCCACAGTAGGGATGTAACAATTTACACAACTCATGATTCAATACTATTTTTCTTCACATATTTTTCTTGATCATCGTAGATAGTCCCCTTTTATTATCTCCCAAATATTTCACATCTCTTTGTAAAATACAAATATATTGTGTTAAATAACTAAAACAAATAGCAATTTTAAAACAAATTCTAAATGAATAGAAATACAATAATCTTTTATTTAAACCAACCTGGATTTTTTATGTTTATAATCAGTATTATTAACATTATTATTATTTTATTTTTAAAAAGATCAGCATATCAACATTTTCTAGCACAAGCTGGGATCTTTGCACAGTGCAAAAAAACAAACAAACAAAACAAAAGAAAAACATGGACAGTATTTTGGAATCCAGTCATAAAAATGGAATTAGTGGTATAATGCAGAATGTCGGCACATTCTGGAAGAACTAGTGACTGAGTTCCAGAACTAAGAGTGCAGCAAAAAGACTTGCTAAAGTCACTGCATTGCATATTCCTTCAATCAGCAGTTATACCATCTTCAGCATGTTTAAAAGTTGTTTATTTTTCTTTTGTGTTTATTGTGTGGTCAATGTCACATATGCGAAGGTGTTGAGCTGATGTTCATTATAATTTAACTGCTTTATGATTTTGTCTTATGTGATGAGATATGACATATTTATATATGCTAAGGTTGTGTATACTGTATGTATGAAAATGTACAAAGATGTTACTGTCATGGAAAATACAGAACACACAAAAAAATTTTGCGGTCGTACGAGATTTGTTTTATTCAGAAATGATGAAAAGTGATGACTTATAATGCTACGTAAAATGTTTTCACATAATAATAATAATAACAATATCTTTTATTGACTGTTTTCTGAAGAATTGTCACACTGAAGATTACTGAAACAAATCAGATTTGCCATCACATGAATAAATTATATTTTAAAACATTAAAACAGAACAGTTATTTTAATTCATATTAATATTTTACAATAAAACTGTTTTTTAATCAAATGACTGCAGCCTTGCTTAGCATAAACACATTAGGCTTTTAAAACATGTGAACAGTAATATAAAATAATAATTAAAACCCAAGCGTAATATAAAATTCACAATGCTCTTTAAACCCAATCTCACATCCACATTCTTACACGAAGACCACATATCCTACAAATTCAGTCATAGCACTCTATTTTGACAATCCATGCGCAAAGTGCAAAGTGCAGGGTGCAAACAACACCATACAAAGTAAGCTACTGAGCAAACTGACCATGTCAGAAAGGTTGTCTGTATGGAGAAATGTGAGGCAAATGTATATGATTCCCAATCATACACACTGTGTTTTTTTTGTGGTATTAATTTAGTATTGTTCAAATAACTGCTCAAACAAAATCCTTTAATCATCTATAATACGTTCCAGTAAAAATCCTTAATGTGAAAAGAAACAAAAGTCACACTGACCCGTAGTGTTCATTTTACCTAGAAATTGCAGTCAAATGTATATATTTAAGTAATTTCCAATGAGCCCAATTTGACGATTTCCGCTAAAATCTTCTTTAATCCTCTGCTAAAGACAAAAAGCCACCAACATCATGGGTGACCTGAGGGTGAGTAAATTAACACCACATTTTGAGCTGAACTAAAATCCTAAGAGCCTACAAAAGCTTGTACGTTTATCCAAGCATCTTTCTCCTGGTCTTTCATCATAGTTACAGGAAAAGAGCACAATAGCTCTGCTCTAGTTTCATGCCTGTTCGACTCAAAACACAAACACAAGCGCTCAGAGATATAGAGCATGCAAATCAAAAGTGATGCAGCAGCACTGGATCAGTTCGCCGCCGGCTTCTCTCTCACTTTCCTTTCTCCACTGTCCCTTTCTCTCCATAATGTTGAATCTCTTATTTCCAGGTCAGGCAGAAAGGATGTGATCTGTCTCTAACTCCTCTCATATATTTCTGCTTGTCTGTGTGTATTAGCTAACTGAATCTGAAATGTGCGTTAAATTCTCACTCAAGCACATATTAACACACACACATACTTCTGAGGGCTGTGCAGGACTATTAATTCAGAATTAAATTATGAATGGCTTTAAATGAACAATATAAGGTAAATATAAATTTGAATTAGGGAGTGATCAGGTCATATTCTGAATTTTAGTGGATTTTATTTGTGGAATTTTTGTGGTATACTGTATATAATAATGAAAATAGCATTATTAATAATAGCATTATTAATGAAAACATTTGCATTGGAAACAACGTTACTAATACAAGTTTAAAAGATCATTAAAAAAACTATTTCATTTTACGTCTTTAAAAAACCAGAATATAAATAAAACTAATAAAATAAATAAATAAAATAATTGTATATTTTTTTTACTTAATGTGTGTTATTTTGTATTATAGTTATACTGTATTACTATATTTGTATTTTTTATTTTATTAATATTTATACTGTATTACATTTTATTTAAATTATCTATTTTTTATGTTTTTTTTTTTTTCATTTTATTTTTTATTTCAATTTTAGTATTTTATTTTTGTCATTTAAGTTTAAGGAAAGCAGAATTGCATTGCATACTTCTTGTGTGATAAATACATTTTTAATTATATATATATACAGTTAAAGTCAGAATTATTAGCCTCCCTCTTTTGTAAATATTTCCCAAATCATGTTTAACAGAGCAAGGACATTTTCACAGTATAATAATACTTTTTCTTCTGGAGAAAGTCTTATATGTTTTATCTCGGCTAGAATAAAAACAATTTTTAAAAAATGAGGGTAATGGTTTACATCTAAATTTTATTACTTGACCCAATAAAAAAATAAATAATTTGCCTTAAACAATATTTTCTACCTACACTGGAACAATTTTATATAATCTGGTACAAAGCATATTTGTCTCGTTGAAGAAAGTCAATTAATTTAAATTCTGTTTTTGTTCTAAACAAGAAGATGTTTTTTTATCAAGAAGATAACTTTAATCAAAACAACAATTCCCATAAAATGTTCGTTCATCCAATTAAAAAAAAAAATATGGTAATGGTTTTACATCTAAATTTGTTCACTTGAGCCAATGAAAATAAATAATTTGCCTTAAACAATATTTTGAAAATACTAAGCATTTTGTAATGATTGCTATACATGGGTAACTGGAGCTTTGAGAACACTCGTGTCCCATACACCACATAACTCTGAGTGTCTCTGTTGTCAGCAATCTGGTAAACAGGTAGGAGGCAGCACTGTCAGTTAACCTTTTTATTCTGAGCTCAGAAAATGAACAGACCTTAAATAGACCACACCACTGGCGTGCTTCCTTTACACACTACCCTCATCGATGGTGATAGCCAATATTTTATAAATAAATGAAATATTGGGGTTAAACAAAGACTAGAATACACAAATGAAGACACGCCTTCTAGTACAGGAGCCAATCAGCGATCGCTCTATGGCGAATAAAGCCTACCTTCTAATACAGGAGCTAATCAGTGATCGCTATAGAATGACAATTCTCCAGGGGAGGGGCTCAGACTGGACGGGAGTTTCTGAAGATTTTATGTGACACGAACATTTAGAAATGAAACTAAAGAGACAGTTGTTGTTTAATTTTAATGGTTATTCGTAATATGAAATGTAATCAAAAGCTTGGCAAGTAGTTTTGGAGAATTTGATGTTTCCCCATTCAAACAGAATGCCTGAGCATACTGCCCAAGAGGCGTTTCAAAGATGGCCACCGAGTGAAATGACTTGCCTTAAAGGGACTTTGGTTTAAATCACAAAAGCCACCTCAAACATAAACGCACATAAAGTTTATAACAAAACAACTCATATATTTTAACTGCTATAACAGTAACAATAACTCTACACCATTTCTTATGATGCACCTGGCTATGCTGCTGTGACCCTAATCATTACTGTGTGAGTAACCCTAAAATTTTACATGGGTCAAAACAAATATTTCTTAGTGGAGCTCTTAATCAAAAACATTTATATTTAACTGTTTTGAACTTAAAATATATTACTTGAAGAAAATAATAAATAATACTAAACTAAAATGAAAGACTTTTTAATTGGACAAAGTACTGCTTGAAAAAAAAAAATTCATTGAATATTCATTCATTCATTAATTAATTCATTCATTCATTTTCCTTCGGCTTAGTTCCTTATTAAGAATATCATAATTACAAATATTACATTAAAAAAATCTATAAAGAAAATTAAATGACTCAGTTAATTATTCTAATTCAGCAAATTAAAGGAATACAGTATAAAAGCATAACCTATTCTCATTAAATATAGAGCTGTAAATTAATTTTGGGATGCTTTATCTATGAAAAACAAACAGTCTTGGAGGCACCAAACCCACATAATAGAAGACGGCTGAAATCCCATCAAAAGTTCTTAGAGCCGAAGAGATGCTTGAGCATCATTTTGATGAGGACAGCAGAAAAGAGAGGCACGAGGAGGCAGAGATGGAGAGAAACGGGATTAAAACATCAGAAGGTAAAAATTCCTCCTAGACTGATGTCCTGTCTCAAAGAGGAAAAAAAGAGAATAATCCTTTCCTTAAATGGACAGCCTGCACTTTTACCACCCACAGAGAAAGACACACACACATATACACACACACAAAGTCGCTGAGTAAGCAAATGCATATGCTCTTACCAGTTTGTTTGTCCAAAAGAAACCCAAAGGTGCTGATCCAGGCTCAGCCTTCAATAAATACAGCCAGAATGACAGTTTTTGGTAGACCATGCACCGCATTATTCTGAGATCGGAATTTACCAACACTTAGGTTTATTTTTATAGCTTTTTATCTTACTGTTTTTGTTTTTATTTTTGTTGTTTATTTAGCATTGTGTATGGATCTTATTTTATGTTATCATTTTATCTTATGATATCTTGTTTGTTTCATTTTCATGCATGGATGTTTCCCAGTGATGGGTTGCAGCTGGAAGGACATCCGCTGCGTAAAACATATGCTAGATAAGTTTGTGGTTCATTTCGCTGAGGCGACCCCAGATTAATAAAGGGATTAAGCTGAAAAGAAAATGAATGAATTCCTTATATAGCGTTTTCTGGGCACTCAAAGTGCTTTACACATTTTTGGCGGGAATCTCCTCATCAACCACCAGTGTGCAGCATCCACCTGGATGACACGACGGCAGCCATATTGCGCTATATCACACACCACACACCAGCTGATTGGTGGGTAGGAGTGATAAAGCCAATTATGATATGAGGTCATGATGGGCAGAGGCCAATGGGCAAATTAGGCCAGGATGCCAGGTTTAATTCCTGCTCTTTTTCGAAGGACATCCTGGGGTTTTTAACATACACAAAGAGTCAAGGCCTCGGTTAAACGTCTCATCCAAAAGACATCACTCACTGAGCACTAAAGAGTCCACATCAATATACTGGGGCATTAGGACCCAAACAGACCACAGGTTGAGCACCCCCTGCTAGCTTTTCAATATGGTCTCCCATCCAGGTACTGACCGAGCGCAGCCCTGCTTAGCTTCAGTGGGCGACCATGAGAGTTCCAGAGAACTACTGAGCTACAGAGCTACTGTAGCTGCCAGCATTATTCATATATTTTTTTTTATTGTATATTAACTGACTTAAATGTATGATATTTTAATTAGCATTTATGTTATTTTGACTCATTTTGTTTTGTTATCTTGCCTTTTTTTTGTTAGAGGGCCCTGACTCAACTATCATCTCCATACAGTATACCTGATCATTTCATTTCCTATCCTTTTGAGGACATTTGGTCCTTCAAAAACAGCAAAGCCTGACAATCAAAACACCCTACCACCTCCACCCCCACCCACCCACACACAGAGCTATAAAAAAAGTAATTCCCTTCCTCAGACATCAGACATTGCTGAAAGGTCAGCTGAGAGCACTTCAGAGACATGAATAGCTTCGAAAAACGGCCTTGTGATACAGCAAACAAATGCTGGAGAACAACCTGTGCCTCCAGAGATCTGACCTGAGTAATTCACAATCGGCAGAAGATCACGAATCATGTGCAAAATCCACAAACAGACAGTGCGCAAGGGCACATGAGGACAAATCCCAAAAAAAAAAAGGCAAGAAAAAAGGCAGTTAAAGCAACACACTGCAGGTTACAAGAGGGGAAAATTGAACTAGTTCACAGTGTACTTCCCCTGCTGATAAAATAAGAACGGCAAACTTTTTTGTACTACAAGTTTTCCAAAATTGAGTTTAAATATGCAAATGAGGCATTAATTAATTAAATACATGTTCATTTAGATCAAGCTGCAACCTCCCGCTCTCACTTGTGAAGCTAATACGGAAGTAACTAAAAACTGCAATTCATCAACTCACCTTTGGGGGCTGGCTCCAGAAACTCTAGATATTCACTGACTGCAATGCTAAATTGGCCAATTTTACAGCTGATAAAAACATGTTTACAGCCTGGTACAAATGATGGTTTTGGTGCATATAGCTAATATTACCCTTCATGACAACTGTGAGGGAATGAATTTTCGCTGTCATATCATTCTGGCTGATTAGCCGCTGAACTCGGCATATACATCGTATTTTTGTTTTCTTTTATGTGGCTTTACACAGTCAACTGCCTTTTGGAATTATTTCCTACAATTATCAGATAATATGGCATGCTGTGTGCACTTAATTGTGCTCACAAACCATTCATGTCGCCTCAATTTCCCAGGTGAGTGAAATTTTATACTTATATACCATATCTATACATGTATTTGTTTTATTTAAGATCATTTATCATTCATAATTTTCTTTAGACCTGTAATGCACTCCTAAATCTGACAGATTGATTAGCTGGAGGCTATAAAAACGTCATCTGAAATGTTATCATACAGTGTTATGTCTGGATTTCATAAGTAGCCTTGCATTTACTAACACAGACTATATTTGAAGTATTTGAAAGTAATTAACGTTTTCCTCCTGTAGAAAAATGTCATAAGAACAATGGTTAATGGCTCAATGTATTACAACAGTGTTTTTTTAAAGATTAAACACTTTATTGATATAGTGTACAACCAATCACATGTGGTCAGAACACAAACGAGTCGCAGGTAATAAAGTATTAGGCGTTTCTCCCAAAGAAAAGCGCGTCTAAGCAAAATGCTAGCAGGCGTCTGTATCTCCGCCCCTTTGCCCTTGTTTGGTATCCCCCGGTTGGTGCGATGACGCACGAACAAAATAGCGACAGTTGGCCATGCCTACTTGTAGCTTCCTTTGAGCTCTTCAGAAACCTATGGGTGAAGTCACGGATACTACTTCCGTATCTTTTACAGTCTGTGATTTAGATGCATTTCTAGCACAAAACACTGAACACTTATGTAAAGTTAAAAAATATTATTATTATTATTATTTTTTTTTACATATTAGAGTCTCTTTTCATCATTCCACAATTCCTGAAATACTGTGAACAGCCAGAAAAAAAATATGTTTGTAGAATAAAATGTTAAATATATTCAGGAAGATTATGTATGAGCATACCCCCTGTAAAAACCTTCAGAATATATGAATAAAACTGTGAATTTTGGTGTTTGAAGACCTACTGAAGTGGAGACGTGTGGCTCAGTGCAGGAGCAGAAGTATTAAAAATATGGTCTTAATGTAGTTATTTTAAAAAACGTTGGAATTGGAATCCAGTACATACACTAATTGATAAACTGCAATAGAATAAACATTTAAAAGTGTATTTTGTATGTTTTCTTTACATTAGACTGAAAAAAAATGAAATACTGAAACACAGCAGACAAAACTGATTTTGGGCTTTTTGGTTTGTGTCTCATCATAAAGAGACCGGCATTTACAGGCTTCATTAGGATTCTGAGAGTTATCAGATGCAGACACACACACACTCTCCAAAATAAATCCCGCCCACCATCGCATTTGCCTCCAGGTGTTCATTTCTTTCTCAGTTCGCTCTCCATTCCAATTAATGAATCTAATTGCACCCATTGTCTAACGAGCTTAGAGAAAGGGAGTGTTTTTAGTGTTTTTTACTGAATCTGAAATAACCTTAACCCAGAAGCAGGGGTCAGGAGTGAATATTGCCTCTAGCATCCACCATGACGCTCCACAACACCAACCTGATCATACAAAGCATGCAAGCCTAAAGCAACTGCATGAGGTAAGATACAAGACAGTGATGGATTGGGTTAAGCAATACTGACAAGAATATTATTGTAGCTAACTCAGGTTATCAAGAACATGTCAACAATTACGTTCTAAAAAACAAACAAACAAAAAAATATGTATGTGCTGCAACACTATTATTTTCCCCCTCCCACAAAAATAAATACTTTTTCATCAGAATTAGATTGAAAAAATGAGAATTCATTTCAGTTCTTGGTGGTTTACACATATTATAGTGAAAACATAAAAGTAAAATAAATAAATAAATAAATAGATAAATAAATAAATAGGTAGATAAATAAATAAATAAATAAATAAATAAAAATAATAATAATAATAAAAAAAAATAAATAAATTAAGTAATTAATTAATAAAAAAATAAATAAGTAGATGAATAAATAAATAGATGAATAAATAGAGATAAATAAATAATAAATAAATAAGTGGATGAATAAATAAATAGATGAATAAATAAATAAATACATAATTAGATAGATAAATAAGTATATGAATAAATAAATAGATGAATAATAAATAAATAAATAGATAAATAAATAAGTAGATAAATAAATAAACAGATAAATAAATAAATAAGTAGTTGAATAAATAAATAATTAAATAAATAAATAAACAGATAGATAGATAAATAAGTAAATAAATATTTAAATAAATAAACAGATAAATAGATAAATGAATAAATAAATAAATGAATAAATAAATAGACAGACAGACAGACAGACAGACAGAGAGATAGATAAATAGATATATAAATAAATAGATAAGTAGTTGATTAAATAAATAAATAAATAAATAAGTAGTTGAATAAATAAATAAATAAATAAATAAATAAATAAATAAATAAATAAATAAATAAATAAATAAATAAATAAATATTTAAATAAATAGATAGATAGATAGATAGATAGATAGATAGATAGATAGATAGATAGATAGATAGATAGATAGATAGATAGATAGATAGATAGATAGATAGATAGATAGATAGATGTAAAAAAAAGATTATGTGGGTGTTGATGTATTTTTACAATTTTTACAAAATTCATTTTAATATAAATTAAATGTAGTACAACACAATGACATGCTATCATAACTCTTTGGGATATAAATATATTGTGATATATAATTTAATTGGTGCTGACAATCTAAATAAATGTACAAACATTTTAATGTGTGTGTGTGTGTGTGTGTGTGTGTGTGTGTGTAAAAATATGTTGGTATAAAAAGTTATATTAAAAAAATAGTAAAACTGGATTAAATTAACTGTTTTAAATATTTACATACAAGATATTAAAAGCATTATTATGTATAATAAATATTTTATTATGTATGATATAAATTGTACGATAAATTAAATTGTATATTTAACATTTGAACAGCTGAAACCAGATATCCCAAGCGATGCTCTTGCTTCTAAACGTGCTGTTGTACTACATTTTATTTATTAAAATTTTATTACTTACATTTAAAAATTTAATTTCCATATTTGAATAATTTAGATCTCACATTTAGGTCTCGCACACATCAGCACAGCAGGAAAAACAAACAAATGTACCCCATCACAGGATACCACAGCTTACTTCAAAATAAAACAGCAAATCAGACCTACATCTTTATCTACATCATTTCCCCTGATGCTGTTAAATAGTGTCAAACAAAAAGAATAAGAGCTGAACTCACCTCGACACATCCTGGTGTAAACATGCTTCTGTCTTCCTGCAAACACACCTGTAAGGATCATTTGCATATACGTTAGCCTTTGAATTGGACATTTTAATAACTGCTATTTAAATGAGCTAATGCTACAAGCCCACAGGACACTAATAAAGCAAAGAATGGAGTGAAAGTGACTTGTACGTAAGCTTGGTCATGTGCAGTCTGAACTTATTATTATAATCTTGAGTTAAAACTCAGAGTGGTCTTTTTTTATATTCCTCTTCCTGTTTATGAAATGTTGGGAATGTCCCACAAAGCCAAAGTCTTCCAGTTATACTAATTTGGCATTTGGACTGTGGCTGTGGTTCATGACTGTGCAGATCGGTCTGTTTTTTTTTCCACAGAGGGGGAAAATGAATTTTGTAGTTATTTAGTCTGTTGTTTGAGACCCTGAGGATCTTTACTTGACTATTGATGGTCTTGACTATTGTATTGATTGATGGATTGTTTAAGGTCAGTTTACATCAGGGATCAGTTCCTGTCTGCATATTTGTCCCGTGACTACAGGGTCAAAGGTCAGGTTTTGTTGTTGCCGCTGTATGAACTGGCCTAAAGCAAAACTTGATAAGATAATAAGCAGAGCTATAAATAAGTGTTCTGCTTTGAGTGCGTGCCAAATTAAACAAAAAGTTTTGATGGTCATGAATAGTTGATAAGACAAAAAAGAAAACACAAAAAGCTTAATTAAAACCCTTTCACATTAGCTTTGAAACATGAAAATACTTTAAATTAAATGTAGATTGAGATTTTTTTTTTTACTTATATTGAATTCTTATGGCCACTTTATTAGGTACAGCTTACTGGTACCAGGTTGAACCCCCTTTTACCTTCAGAACTGCCGTAATCCTTCATGGCATAGACAGAAGGAACTGGAAATATTCTTTCAAGATTTTGGTCCATATTGACATGACAGTTGCTGCAGATTTGTCGGCTGCACATCCATGATGCAAATCTCCCATTCCACCATATCCCAAATGTGCTGTATTGGATTGAGATATGTGACTGACATGTAAGATATGTGATATGGTGACTGTGGAGGCCATTTGAGTACAGTGAACTCATTGTCATGTTCAAGAAACCAGTCTGAGAAAGATTGCGCTTTATGACATGCCGCGTTATCCTGCTGGAAGTAGCCATCTTAAGATGTGGTCATAAAGAGATGGACATGGCCAGCAACAATACTCAGGTAGGCTGTAGCATTGACACAATGTTCAATTGGTACTAATGGGCCCAAAGTGTGCCAAGAAAATATACCCCACACCATTAAACCACCAACAACAACCTGAACCGCTGATACAAGGCAGGATGGATCCATGCTTTCATGTCGTTGATGCCAAATTCTGACCCTACCATCCGAATGTGGCAGCAGAAATCGAGACTCATCAGACCATGCAATGTTTTTCCAATCTTCTATTGTTCAATTTTGGTGAGCCTGTGTCAATTGTAGTCTCAGTTCCCTGTTCTTAGCTGACAGGAGTGGCACCTGCTGTGGTCTTCTGCTGCTGCAGCCCATCCGCCTCAAGTTTGGACGTGTTGTGCGTTTAGAGATGCTCTTCTGCATACCTGCATGTAACGAGTGGTTATTTGAGTTACTGTCGTCTTTCTATCAGTTCGAACCAGTCTGGCCATTCTACTCTGACTTCTGGCATCAACAAGGCATTTGTGCCCACAGAACTGGCACTCACTGGATATTTTCTCTTTTTCAGAGCATTCTCTGTAAACCCTTAAAGATGGTTGTGCGTGAAAATCCCAGTAGATCAGCAGTTTCTGAAATACTCCAACAACCATGCCACATTCAGTCACTTAAATCGCCTTTCTTCCCCAATCTGATGCTCAGTTTGAACTGCAGCAGATCGTCTTGACCGTGTATAAGAATTCAACATAAGTAAAAAATATATAAACTCAGTGTACATTTAAGTTTTTTCATATATATATATATATACATATATATATATATATATATATATATATATATATATATATATATATATATATATACATATATATATATATATATATATATATATATATATATATATATATATACATACATATATATATATATATATATATATATATATATATATATATATATATATATATATATATATATATATTTACATGCATACAGTTTTTCCCCATCCATATTTTCTTACATTTTCATTTGTCCTTATGATTGTCCATCATTTAAACTCATTTTAGTATCACATTTCAGATTTCCCATTACTCAAGCACATCAATCTAACAAGGTCATAAACTTAAGAGCAGATGTTCGTAATTCCACTTGATTTGTGAAGCAAATAGGTCAAACACACTATTATACGGTTTAAAGCATGTTCATTCAAACAGTCTCTCTGGCACAGATGCTCAGAAACACTCACGAGTCAAAGTAAAGAAGATCATGTGGATTTGTGGAATGAAATTAATGCGACCTGAAAGATTAATTGAACTCCAAAGCGGTGCAATAAAAGCCCAGAGGTGAAGTCTGTTTTATGTGTCCTCCACTTTACTGCCATAACCTGATAGCTGAGCAGAGGAGAAACTTTCCCAGGCAGTAAAAAGTGACCGAAAGCCAGTGAAAGCAGACCACACAGCAGTCCTTCATCCTCCAACATCACAGGCACAGATTATTTCAAGATTCTGCCTGAATAACACACATACCTGGAGGGCAAAGGTCTGGTCAGGAGGATCTGCAGTCAAAAGACCCTTGGCCTGTAGCATGGGGACCATGTATGGCATCTGACCTATAGACTTCTAGCATTGGTCTAAAAATATCTTCAGACTGAGGCATACTGTAAAAAGGACAAGATACATTTGGTAAAACTAGAAAACTTTATGCCAGCATTTTGTGTGCTAAATGAACTTAAGTAGGCTACCGCTAACTCTTTTGTAGAGTAACTGTTGACTTTACTCAGACTTCCTGCACGAATTTAAATCTTGTAACCTTCGTTTTGAGAGGAAAATAGCAATATTTAATACATCAAGTTCAGCCTATGTTTACTGCAATTGCGGCGCGCGACTACACGACTATTTTTGGAGCCACATAACTTCCGGTGTCATTAGCCTTTTATCTTTTAATAAACCTGAAAATAAAACCAGTGTTGTCGTAGCCTACTCTGCTAATTGTCATCGTCTATCGTTTAAAATGTTGTCGTCATCGCGAGAACACATGTAGCTATAATTTTACCGTTTCATTTCTTGTAGTTAGCTGCTACATTTAACCGAAGAAACGTCTCGTGAGTTATGCGCCTAAAAATGTTTACTTTCGTGAACATAAGATTGAATCTAAAAAGCTTTTGCTAATGGACAAGATAACAGGATTAGAAGCAATCAGGTAACTTACAATGAAACGACTGTGTTCCTTTTCTGCTCCTGCAAACTGAGAAGAAACTGTTAGTTAAAAATAATCCGTAACAAAAGTAAAGCCAAAACAAGATTTTAAAAGTGTGTAAAATAACCCAACGCTATTTAAAGCAATCGGAGGTCTTATGTAGATAAAACTGAATCCGAAACTTCCCCTCAGATTCACACTCGCCTCCGCGGTGATGCAGGACATCTGGATGCGTTGCTAGGAAACAGGGGTCCGAACACCCTCTCAGGTGAGCATAATCAGTTTAAAACTATTTAAAGATCAGACGACTAAACACAAAGATATCACAGCATTAATAAACAAATTCTTTATTGTTGAAACTAAACTAATTTTAACGTTGTAGGCTACTTCAGTCAAATGTCCTCTTAATATGTCTGACATTTTTTGGTCGCCTATATAAACTGTTAATGATTATAAACGATTTTGAGGGGTGTAAACAAAAACAGTGGTCCCAACGTATTTCCTGTTTTACATTTTTTTTTATTTCTATAGCTTCCGAGAATCCAAAAAGAGCCACATGTTGATAAGCTGTTTTAACATTAAGCTATGATTAAATTGCCCCTTGTTACAGTTATGCATAGTTAGACATAGTTTGATAACAAGCAAGAAATGTTCATGGGCCAATGACATGACAACATTGAAATGGTCTATAGAGGACGTTCTATAAATCACAGCAAAAATGTGTAATAGTCATTATTTTTTCGCTTAGTAAAACTTTTAGTAAACATATTCTAATGTCCGAGAAAGTTAATGCTGTATTACAATTTAATATGCGATTTTTGAAAGCCTCTTTTTGCCATTGACCCATATACAGTTGAAGTCAGAATTATTAGCCCCCTTAAAATTTGCTTAAAGGGGCTAATAATTTTGACCTTAAAATGGTTCATAAAAAAAATAAATACAACAAATAAGACTCTCCAGAAGAAAAAAATATTATCAGACATACTGTGAAAATTTCTTTGCTCTGTTAAACATCATTTAGGAAATATAAAAAAATAAAATAAAAAAAATTTTTTAAAAAATCAAAGGGGGCTAATAATTCTGACTTTAACTGTATATTACACATTCTTCTTGAAGCATGCGCATTTGAAGATTTACAGAAAAAAAAACCTTTCTTTTTTTCTTTTACTTCTCTTACACCTCAAGGTTTCTTCAGCCAAAACAAAAATTATTCTCATGCACATGATTGACCAACACAAACAGCTCGATGCATATATATGTTTTTTACACATGTTTGTAGTCAGTGTTAAATACACAATACTCTAAAAGCAGCAACCCATTCATGAGTGCAACCTTACATTCAAAGTCAATCTGTAAAGTCTGGCCAACTTTACTATTCAGATGAAGAAAGCTTTTAAAGCATCCATTGGAGTGTGAATGCTTTGTATAAGACACAAGACCTTGTTAGTGTGTGTTGACATTATGTGAAGCCCATGACTTGTGCCTTTTTTGCTCCGGTGGGACGAGGGGTTCCTTCATTATTCATGATCCGCCTTGCTGATGCTATTTATACCAGCGTTTTGACTCATGCTTCAGTGATTCTGTCTGCTTCTGGAAATTTGTCCATGTGAGGACCATGATTGTACTTCCTAAATACATTTTAAGGCCTTTGTGCTGCTAGAGGTGTAATAATAGAAGGCAGAAGAAACCCATTACCAGAAAAAAAATATAGAAGAAATTATTTATCACAGCAATTCCTCCAGGAAGAATGCATCGCCATGAAAATATTTTTTGTGCATAGGTCAAAGACACCATCAAATTAATATTTTATATAAATTATTATTATATTAATATTAAATGTAATCATCTACTTTAATATTTTAAACAACTTAAAATCTAATGGAATATTCCTCAGAGATTCTGGTCCATATTGACATGATAGCATCACACGGTTGTTGCAGATTTGTCGGCAAATCTCCCATTCTACCACATCCCAAAGGTGCTCTACTGGATTGAGATCTGGTGACTGTGGAGGCCATTTGAGTAGTGAACTCATTGTCATGTTCAAGAAACCAGGGATACACATGGTCAGCAACAATACTCAGGTAGGCTGTGGTGTTGACACGATGCTCAGTTGGTACTAATGGGCCCAAAGTTTGCCAAGAAAATATCCCCCACACCATTACACCACCACCAACCGGAACCGTTGATACAAGGCAGGATGGATCCATGCTTTCATGTTACCGTCCGAATGTGGCAGCAGAAATCGAGACTCATCAGACCAGGCAACGTTTTTCCGATCTTCTATTGTCCAATTTTGTTGAGCCTGTGAGAATTGTATCCTCAAATTCCTGTTCTGAGCTGACAGGAGTGGCACCCGGTGTGGTATTTTTCTGCTGTAGCTCATCCGCCTCAAGGTTGGACATGTTTTGCATTCAGAGATGCTCCTCTGTATACCTTGATCGTAACGAGTGGTTATTTGATTTACTGTTGCCTTTCTATCAGCTCGAACCAGTCTGACCATTCTCCTCTGACCTCTGGCATCAACAAGACATTTGTGCACACAGAACTGCCGCTCACTTGATATTTTCTCTTTTTCGGACCATTCTCTGTAAACCCTAGAGATGGTTGTGTGTGAAAATCTCAGTAGATCAGCAGTTTCTGAAATACTCAGACCAGCCTGTTTGGGATCAACAACGTCACATTCAAAGTCACTTAAATCCCCTTTCTTCCCCATTCTGAAGCTCTGTTTGAACTGCAGCAGATCATCTTGGCCATGTCTATATGTCTAAATGCATTGAGTTGCTGCCATGTGACTGACTAAAAAGAAAATTGCGTTAACAAGCAGTTGAACAGATGTACCTAATAAAGTGGCCGGTAAACGCATAAACCATAGCAAAAGAAAAATTTCTAAAAAGACTTTTTAGTGCACAGAATGCTTGAAAATCACTTTGAAACCCTTTATAGTGCATACAACAAAATAACCACAATAAAGAAAGAAAAAAAGGTCAAAATGCTACATTTCTGGTGTAAGTAACCCTTGATGTATTTTAAGTGTAAATTTGGTATTTGAGCTGTGAAACTGATCTGCGGTTTGCAGGTCTCGGGTCTCTGGGGATTTTTGGGAATCTCATTGCCCCTGGAGAGGAAAGTGGAAATGCCAAGTTTCTTCACATGGGAGGCTGCCCCATTAAAAGAGAAAGAGGTTTTAGAGCATGTAATTTCAGCAGCAATCCGCTGGCCATCTGCGAAAGCTGGCCTGCACCGGGCGCAGCTGTTTAATAGCAGTGTCAAATATAGAGTCAGATGTCAATGGCACAGCGACCACCCATTTTAAAATCATATTCATAGAATAACAATGACTTCAATCTCAAGTGCCTCACAACTCTAAGGGATTATACTGATTTATTTCAGCAAAATGAAAGAAGAAAAAACCTGGTCTTAGATGGTTAATGATTATCTCCAGCTGAACTGGTATCAGAATTCCAATGCCCAATTCAGCTCAAGCAACTTCATAATTAAATACAGACTCATTAAGAATTTAAAAACACGTGAATTCAAAGGCACATTTTGGTCTGATGAATGTGCAAGAGAAGTTTGCCATCTAGTGGTGTGTTTAAAGCAACGACCTCACTCTTGGCTTCAGACCTGTTAAACAAGTTAAACGTTTAAGCTTAAAAAACAATTTTTTAAACCAAGCTTAAAATACCAAAATATCAGTAACTACAGTACTAACGACAAAATTAGAGATTATTTCATACATTTTTTCATCGTTTTCATGATGTTCATTTTAGGATTTAGAACACAAAAATACAGGAAGTGGCTGCTTTATTTGAATGCTCGCTGTTGCATGCTTGTCAGCCAATCACATGAGTGCAGCTCAAATACAATCAACGGTATAGCTCACCCAAAAATGTAACTCTGCCATCATTTACTCACCCTTCACTAGTCACAAAGCTGTTTGAGTTCCTTTTTTCCCGTAGAACACAAAATAAATTATTTGAAAAATCTTGGAAACTGGTAACTATTACTTTCATAGTATTTGTTTTTCCTACTGTAGAAGTTAATGGCTACCAGTTTCCAGCATTCTTCAAAATAAAAGAAACATCAAAAAATAAACTCAAGGAAAAAGACTTGAGGAAAAGTACTTGAGAATGAGTAAATGGTGAGTAAATTATTTTTTGGTGAATTAAACCTTTCAGCATGACCATGTGGTCAAGATGATAGAAAGTGTAGCATGATTTTTGGTGCCAGATAGGTCAGAACCATTGACCCAAATATTAGATCTCAAACAACATCTGTTAAGTTTGGAACAATAACTTTACACCTTGTTATTAAAAATAGTAAACTGAGGTTACAGTTCACATGCCTTCACTAAATTTGGGCAGTTGAAGATGGGGAAAATGTTGACTGGCCTGATGGGTCTCCATTTCTGCTGCAGGACTTGAATGGAAATTAGTGTAAGTAATATGCACATAAAGATCAATCCTGCTTTGTATTTGTAGATTGGGGAGCTGCATAATGGTGGTGTAAAAAGGTATGATGAATAGTTTTTGGTGACGTTTTTCCTGGCTGTCCTGGCACAGCGTACCTAGTGATGCTACTTCTAGGAGAAGAACGGGGCATGTCACAAAGCTTAAATCATCTCTATCTAGTTTCTGGTCTGTGAATTCACTATAGTCAAATTAGCCTCCACAGTCAACCAATCTCAATTCAATAGAGCACCTTTGGGACGCGGTGGAGAGCGTGACTGTATCATAGAAGTGCAGCTGACAAATCTGTGGCAACTTACATGATGCGATCATGTGAACATGGACCAAAACACCGAATGAATGATCTACCTTGTTGAATCTCTTCTACAAAGAATTAAGGGATAGTTCACACAATCATTTACATTTACTCCCACTTGAGTGGTTACAGATCTTTATGAGTTTCTTTCCTCTGCTGAACATACGAGGATATTTTGAAGAAAGCTGAAAACCTGAACATTATGGAAGTCAGTGTTTCCAACTTTCTTCAAAATATCTTCTTTTGTGTTCAACAGAAGAAAAACAGAGACAGGTTTTGAACCAGTTAGTGGGTAGATGATGACAATTTTCAGTTTTGGGGGAAGGATCACTTTAAGGCAGTAGTTTCAAATGGCAACGGTCATTCAAGGTAATCTGGAACTAGTAAGGTTTGCTTAATAAAGTGGGCAGATTGCAATTTAATCAAGTATCCCAGAATAAGCAGCTATTTTAATATTATTTATATGCTGTTATTTTTTTAGGGTGAGTAATATTGCTTGCTTTAAGCAATTTGAATACATACAATACATTGATTTTGCTATTTTCAGGGTTTCTGCAACTTTCACAAAGTTAAATTTAAGAGATTAAGTGAAACTTTAGACCTTTACAGGGCTAAATGCTAAGGATTTTTCAAATATTACAGATAGAAGATTTTCACTTGCCCCATCAAAAATGATTATTATTAATAATAATTATAAATTGAATAATACAATAATTATTTAATTTATTACATATTTATTGCCACACCAGCAACTTATGGCTATTTCGTGGCCAAATGGATATACAATAAACTATTACATGATAAAAACAAATTCGTATTATATAAAAAAAATAACTAAATAAATTACTTAGACAAATATATAAAATATAAATAGATAAAATTTACAAAAAAAAATTTTCAAAGTTAAATATGGTTTTTCAGTTTTATTTTTGATAAAAAAAATATGTAAAACTCTTCCTGGTGGTACCTTTTTAAAAATGTCCATTAAAGTACTCTCCTTATAAAAATTCTCTAATGGAATTTAAACTTCTACATTCCAACAAAATATGTTTGATGGTAAAAGCAGTCTGGCAGTTATTACATTTAGGTGATTCTTCGTTATTTAATAAATATGAATGTGTCAACCTAGAATGTCCAATTCGACATCTGGTATAGACCGTCTGATCATGCCTGGTTTCGAAATTATAATTTCAAGAATTATTTAATAAAAAATATAGATCAGGTCAGAATCCTCAACACTGAGAACTCTTAAACAAATGTTACTGTAAGGAATGTAATTTAACCATTATAGTAAATGAAGTTAAAAATGCACTTTTTAAATGAAGTTTTATTAAGATGGAATAATTGGTGATTGTATGAGTGTTAATGGCCAGATTGGGTAGCTATACATGAACAAAGGATAATTAAGACCTGTTAAGAAAAAGATTTAGGACCTACAACACAATATTTCAGTAGATTTAAGACTTAAGGTCTAAAATTTACTTTTTGAGCTTTAAGACTTTAAGGTCACCCTGAATTTTAGATTACAAAAACAACATTGAATAGCATCCATTTTCATAACTTACTTATACGATATTAAATGTAGTTAAAGACACACACACATACATACACATTTCTAGTCTGCTCAATGTTTAATTAATTAAGCAGATAACAAATAAAAGGTTGCCCACATAGAAATGCACAGAAAAACAGCTTAACAAGGCTAAAGTACAATTCTTTCAATGTTAACTAGCAAAAATAGAGATGTAATTGTCAGCGGGCTAAGTGCTTACAGAGGCATCCACATTGGTCACCAATATTTCCATTTGAGCTGATTCACTGAGTGATGCCGATCACTCCACAGGCCAGACGACCGCCAGCGTTGCCAGTTTTAAGACTTTCCTCATTGCCACCCTTACCCAAGTCATCCTCCTTCTCATGGATCTACAGCAGAAAAGACAAGTCAGCTGTTATTGCAGTTATTGCCATTTAATGTGCCACTCTTTATAAATGATGTTTTCTTACCACCATGGTCCTCCCAATAATAGAGTGTTGGCCTGACAGAGTCAGCATCGCATCCTCGATTTCAATTTTTGCAACACCACTGGCATCAGCAGTCACATTACCCAGGTCTCCGACGTGTCTGAGAGAGACAGTATATTACAGTTAAAAAAAACCCCATCTAAACCAAGACCTCACACTGAAAGTGTACAGTATTCATAACGTGTATGCAATGAAAAACAAACATTAAATCTTTCTTTACTTTATTATTTAAATCAATCAATTATCCTTTCAATCGAGGTCGATGTTCGGTCATTCTATGGGTCATTCCCCTTCATTCCCCTTCCCCTTCTATTAATCACCGCATCTTTGAGTTTGTGCATGCTCATGTTGGTATCAGATTTGACAGTACCAAGCCAACGAGTTCTTGGGTGACCTTTCCTCCTACTTCCACTGACCATTCCCAGCATGACTGCCTTCTCGAGCTAACTGCTACGCATGACATGGGATAGGATAAAATAGGATAATTTCTGTTTGGTAATCTTGGCTTCTTTTATTTAAAGTTCCTCTTTTGACCAATAATAAACATTGTTATTTGCTAAAATTAAAATTTTCCTATCAAATGCTATCTGAAGTTCGGTTTTCTAACAACACACATGCCTACATTTGGATACACACCCATTTGACAAACGCAAATCAACTTTTAAACAAACAGGATTTAGGCAAATGTGACAACTCTGTGGGCAAGTAGAGATTCTGCTTTGAGTAAATGCGCACAGACAATAAATATCAGCATTTCACTATATGTAGATACTATGAATCATGAAAAACAGATAAGAGCACACTGATAAACTCACCTCACACTATCGGTTGGCCCACCATGAGTTTTGTCATGAGGGTTGAAGTGTGGACCTGCGCTGATGCAGCCTGTGATCAACAGAGCAAAAAAAACAAAAAACAAACAGCACAAGCGTGATTTGCGGCACTTTAAATGCATTGAGTGTTCACACTATGAAAGAGAATCTAAACATTTTTAAGAGCCGTTTAATCCATTCACTTTGGATTCAGAACCAGGTAAAAACTGAGTTTAATAGTTTCAGAGCAAGGTTTTTGGCCCCCATGGGATGAACTTGTACTTGTGTAAATGACCCTAAATCTGAATGCTGGGGCACATTCCAGACAAAACGTAACGGGTCTAAATCATTTTTGTTCATTTAGGCACATTGTTTTGCTTTTGGGAGAGTAGGTTATACTAGGGCTGCTCGATTATGGGAGAAATCATAAATCACAATTATTTTGGTCATGATTATTTAAACGATATACAAAAATATAAGTCAAAACTATTCGACCACCTGTGAATTTTTATTTCCCAAATGATGTTTAACAGAGCAAGGACATGTTCACAGTATTTCGTATAATATTTTTTCTTCTGGAGAAAGTCTTATTTGTTTTATGTCGGCTAAAGTAAAAGCAGGTTTAAATATTTTCAAACCTATTTTACGATCAATATTATTAGTCTCTTAAGCAATATATTTTTTGATTGTCTACAGAAGAAACTACTATTATACAATGACTTGCCTAATTAAGCCTTTAAATTGCACTTTTAGTTGAATGCTTGTATCTTGAAAAATATCTAGTTAATATTTATATACTGTCATCATGGCAAGTATAAAAGAAATCAGGTATAAGAAATAAGTTATTAAAACTATTAAGTTTAGAAAGGAGTTGAAAAAAATCTTTCTGTTAAACAGAAAATGGGGGAAAAATTTAAAGGGCTGCTATTAATTCTGACTTTAAGTATATATATATATATATATATATATATATATATATATATATATATATATATATATATATATATATATATATATATATATATATATATATATATATATATATATATATATATATATATATATATATATATATATATACATACATACATATATATACATATATATATACACATAAACAGTTATTTTCCCCCTGTAGATAAGGAAAGGGAAATAAATACAACAGAATAAAAATATGAAACATACTGTGCTTTAAGCATTGTTCTTCACTGTAAGAAAATTATATATTAATTATAGCGACAAAAGTCCTTCAGTCAAGAGCAGTGAGTGATTTTGTCCTTTTGTTGTTTGATTAACGATAAAAACAGTCGGCAGCAGGAATATTCCGCGCTGTCACTTTAAAAGCAGTGCGGCTCTGATATATGGTTTCACTTTCACATGTCTTTTGATTCTCAACTCCGTTTATTACATAAATGAGGGTTAATATGAATAATCACTAAACATGTATTTGACCATTAAAGCGCTCACATTATGATGACTTTAGATGTGTGTGCTCTGAGGCTGAGCACACACACACACACACCCAACAGCACCACTCTTTTGTGCTTTTAAAAACATGAATGATTGGAATGTACATCAATGAATGATGCGCATCCAATGCTGCAAAATATACATTATAGTACACGCTTTTAGTCATTTTCACTTGAAACTGAACATTGCAGAGCAACAAATGTGTACAACTGGAAAGGGGGCGGTATATGATGCAATAATCGTTTATCTCGATTAATGTGTTTTCATAATCGTTAGAAGCTAAAAATCTAAATTAAATTGATTAATTGCACAGCTCTAGGTTATACAGAAATTAATGTAAACCCTTTACAGTTTGAACAATGTCTTTTACATATCTATATGGCAAAAAAAAATTGTGATTTTATTTAAGCTGTAATAACAGTACATCGCATAGCCTGCCTTGTGCACTTGTGTTGATGTTTTTCCTGGAATTTTCATTAGTTTAATTCACTAAATTTTCAGTTTGACCACTCCTTACCGTTTGTGTTGTCACCAAAAGCATGGACGTGGAAACCATGCTTTCCTGGAGTAAGGCCAGTAATTTCACCAGACACCTTCACTGGCTTTCCACCCTAAAACATACAGATCCCACATGTGGTTATAATAAGGGCTTCATATCACTTCAGAAAACAAGGTCTCATTATCATTTCAGAAAACAAAAGCACAGTTAACCAAGTTATGCTTGGCTGCAAAACGCAAGACAGTTTGTTTCTATGCGCAGAAAAAAAAAACAAAAAAAAACTCAAATGTAGACCTGGAATGCACTGCATGTGCATCTCAAAATGAAACCAAAACTGACAATGGTCTTATTGTGCTTTCTTGCAATATTTCTTATATTAGGTTCAATAATACAATCCATAAATCGCCGACACCATTAAAGATTTTTGTAAATTAAACCGTATTTAACCGTAATATATAAACTGTATTTTACTGTAGAACAGCTATGCAGTATGGTGCTGTATTCTAAAGCAACATTGTAACATTTATTGTATATTTTACAGTAAAGATAAACATACAATTTTGTAAATACACATAAAGCAAGATAAATTGTGCACATGTAAATACAGTATTTTTGCTGTAATTGATTTACAGTGAGTTACTGGCGAACTGCTGCCAGTAGGTTACTGTAGATTCTACAGAAAATCGTTAAGTGCAAGATCGACCAATAGAATACCACAACCATTAAAGTCCCCATGAACCGGAAGCTGTGGTCATTGTTTTTGTTCCATATTGTGACGCAGTTCCTAGAGAAACGGAAGTTTTAAAAATGACACAACAGTGGGCGTGGCTTGTTTTTTCTACCACAGGCTAAAAGAATGTAGTAAAGTAGGCGTTTCATTCGGAAAGAAAAGGGTTTGGGGAGAGTTACTACAACCTAACAGACACCTCCTCCTCACTATTTCTGTTTGTTGTCATAACCGACAGTTGGAGCTGTGTGGTTAAATATGTTAGCCATGCCCATTTGATAATATATACACAATCTGACAATTTAACTGAAAAAGTGCATTTTCAGATTTCAATTTAAGATTACAAGGACAAACCATTTTTTTGTTTGTTTAAATGACATGCACAGATGAATTGTTGACCACAAAACAAGAAATGTGAGCTAGCAAAATCATATGGTTAGTTTTGATTTCTTGGGGACTTCAAACCAATTCTTGAAAAAATAAACTCTTCAACCTTTGTCCTCGTTACAGGAGCCATTTAACTTAGTCTTTTTTTCCATATTTCAATGTATATCTGTCAAAATTAGTTTCTTATCGACCTAAGTGGGGGAAAAAAGTATAAACAAAACCTCGACAACATACTCTCGAATAACTTTACTTGAACCACTGCTGAATAAAATACTGTAGAACTTCACAATTAAAACTTTGATTATATTTGTGACTATATCGAACTCAGTAAATGATGTTTAACAGCAAGTAAATGTGTTTTCAGATGCCACACCAATACAGCAAAAAGCTCTATCAGCATTTAAAGCGTGCTGTAAACTCTGTCCTATTTGGCTAAATAAGACTGCAAACAGAGATAGAGGAGCATGAGTCAGCAAACTTTTTTCCTTTGTAGTAAATTCTTAAGACTTTCCAAAAGGTGAATGACTCAAGAACCTGCAACCTATAAGCTGCCAAGTCTCAATATCAAGCACAAACGCATGACGTTTCAAGGTTTGCATGTAATGTTTGCTATTGAGAAATTAAATAGGTTGATTAGTATGCGCGTGCACGGGGGCGTGCCATCTTATCAAAGGTCATTTCTGAGCTGCTTTCAGCGGTTTTTTATGAGATGTGACATAGCAAAAAATCCAAAAAAATGCAAATGCAGTAAAATTACGTACAACTCAACATTGTGTTTTTTTAACATGTTTGGTCATTTATATTTGCATTGCATTAGCACAGTAAATCTCAATGCAATTGCATGCTACTCTATAATAAAATGCATACGTAAAGATATGACAATAGACGTCTTAAATTTCGATCATGGAGTGCGTAGAGGTTTCATGCTAGCTCGATGCGCGCGCTGCTCTCTTGCTACATGAACGTCACAAATATGGCTAAAAAGACATTTTTTACCTCTTGGTTGAAATAGACGGTGCCGGTCACTTCACCGGTGCCTTTGAGCACACAAACGGCCTTGTTCACCATGCTGACTTTAGATTATGCAAACTGAGAAGTTGTGAGAGAGTGAAAGAAACCGACTGTGTTTGATAAGAGGAGGCACGTGAGCGGAATCGACCAATGAGGAGGCAAAAGAGAGTGGCGAACGCTGATTGGGTCAAAGTCTGGCGTGTCACGGTGTCATAATGTTTCGACTGAATGAACCTGTGGAACCGGTCACTTTAGTTGTTATATTAGCTATGTAAACTAACTCTTTGAAAGTAAAATCTTGTAATTTTGTTAAAAATATTTCTTGCCATTACATTTAACGACACGGTGGCTTAATGGATAGCACTGTCGCCTCACAGCAAGAAGTTCGCTGGTTCGAGTCCCAGCTGGGTCAGTTGGCGTTTCTGTGTGGAGTTTGCATGCACTTCCTGTGTTGGCGTGGATTTCCTCCGGTTGCTCCGGTTTCCCCTACAGGCCAAAGACATGCACTATAGGTGAATTGTATAAACTAAATTGGCCGTAGTGCATGTGTGTGAATGAGTGTGTATGGATGTGTCTCAGTACTGGGCTGCAGCTGGAAGGGCATCCGCTGTGTAACAAAATATGCTGAATAAGTTGCTGTCTCATTCCACTGTGGCGACCCCTGATGAATAAAGGGACTAAGCCGGAGGAAAATGAATGAATTTTCTGAATAACATCCCAATTTTTAAGAAATTTTTCCCCAAAAATCATATAATTTTCATAAATTTAAGCAAGTTTTGCTTTTAGTATAAACCATGCGCGTCTCACAGCATTTCCAACACAATATCTATAGCAATTCAACAAAAACATAAAATTATTTTGTGAAAGAACGATCTAAACTGATCAAAAAGAGAACAGCAATGACTAGCAATTCTAGCATAATTTCTGAAGATCGCAATAGTCAAGGGAAAAAATAGAGTAAAGGCTCAACTGATTTTGAGGAGTTCCCTAAGATTACCATTCAGGTTTAGGTCAGTACTCTGGGCTGCCATTTCATTTTATTTTATTTTCAGCTTCAACTTGGAACTACTTTACTCATTTTTGCTTTGTGACAGAGCTCATTGTCCTGCATTAAAATTGCTGGCTGTTTGTATCAAAAGGATCTTCCAATAAATGTTTATCAGTTAATCAGTGTGTGTGTGTGTGTGTGTATGACCAGCCTTTTTGGGAGACTTTAAGTAAGTGACATTGTAATGATGCAATATTCTATAAATCACAGATGTGGAACCACCACTTTTTCTTGCTCAAGGTAAGTCACTTTGTATAAAAGAGTAAAATAGGCCAGTTAAACAGGAATATTCAGACAATTAAAGAAATTATAACAACATCTTTCTCATCGTTACACTATAAATATTTCTGATCATTAAAGGTGTTTCAAAAAGAATGTACTTCATTTATTATTTTGGCTACCTATCTGATACATTTAAAGGTACAGTTCACTCAAATATAAAGATTCTGTCATTATTTACTTACCTTTCACCTGTTGCAACCCTGTTTGAATTTTTCTGTTGACCAATATTTTCTGAAGAATGTTAGAAACCAGTAGGCATTGAATTTCATGTAAATTTTTCCCTACTATGGATATCTAAGGCTACCCGTTTCCATTATTCTTTAAACTGTCTATACTTAGGTGCTTTACATAAGACAAATAGCTCACACAGAGTTTACACCACTTGATGTTGAGTGAATAGTGAGTAAATATTATTGTTTTGGATTGAATTAACCAGTCTTGTGGTATTATTCTTAAATAAAAAAAGATTTTTCAAAACCATGTTTGTCACTTTGACCTTAACATATGGTCACATGCCATCCTCCAATTCTACAGTTATGCCCTATTCATATACTGTAGACATCCTATTCAAACCATTACAAATGGTTTTGCACAGTGTCACATGATAAATAGCACAAATCATAATAAAAATGGTTCTAAATGGTTAAAAGCTCAGCAAAGGCTCAGTTTTCTTTTTATTCATGATTAGTTTTAAATGCACAACTAGTTGGCACAAATACTACACTAGAATAAATGTCAAAAACAACTTGCATAAACCAGTTCATTCATTTGGTATGAAAATATTTTATTAAAACCACCTCCTATCGCTGAAATATTTGGAGTTCCTATCTCCAAAAACTTAAAAATGATAAAAACATCTTGTGTCGTTTTTTTTTTTTTTTTGAATGTTGTAAACATTAAGTTAAAAACATTACAGCAAAAGGGTCTTAATATCTTATTTTAGTCAGCGTTTCCAAATATTGAAACTCAACAGGGATATCATTGAAAAAAAAAAAGCCAGTCAAAATCTACAAACATTATTGGAGTAATGTTAGCATATGTACAGCAAACAATTAATCGTTTCTTTTCCTTATCTTCAGTTTTAATACAACATTCAAGCTTCATTGAGGTGGAACAATAAATTCACAAGGCAACGCTCCACGTTTGCCAAAAGACAAGTCTGAAAAACTTGGTTTGTGATGACGAAGCAATTCTCATATGCATAAAGCGTCCCACAACAGTTGGACTTTGCTTTTAGCCAGCAGTATTCAAGATTAGCACTGACACAGGAGAAGCTCATGTGGTCTTGGTGAATAAAGAAGCCTCTACGACTTCTCTTTTTGTGTTTGTTCTTCAGATTTGTTCTCTGCTATGGGTTCTGAAGCTTTTGAGTCTGCTGTAGCTGCAGCAGAAGGTGCTGGAACATCTGGCTTGGCTTCAGCAAGTTCTTTAGTAGGGTTTGCACTGGGCTCGTTGGTATTCGCTGCGAGTCTCTCGTTGGGTTCCTCGCTGGCCAGACCCAATCGATCGAGTCTATCGTCCCGGTCCCAGCGTGTGCTCCTCTCTCTGCTCCCTGCGGAGCGTCTGGTCCGTTCTTCACCATCGCGTCCTCGTTCCCGCTCTCCACCATCGCGTCCTCGTTCCCGCTCTCCCCCATCGCGCCCTCGTTCCCGCTCTCCACCATCGCGTCCTCGTTCCCGTTCTCCGTCTGGACTTCTCCTCCAGCGTTCCTCCCTGCGTTCTCTTTCCCACCCACCTTGTTTTTCCGGCTCCTCGTGCCAGCCTCCAAACCGCTCACGTCCATCTGGTCTTTCCCCACCACGTCCCTCACCGAAAGGCCGTCGTCCTCCAAACCAGTCCTGTTCTCTGCCTCTTCCTAATCCGGGACGTTCTCCTCTAAAAGGTCGTGCCTCATGATCATTTGGCCCTTCAGGCCTAGGTATGCTCGGCCTCATAAAGTGAGGTCCGGGAGGTGGGAAAGGGCCCCGGATGCCATGAGGTGGAGGAGGCATGCTGAAACCACCCGGTGGAGGTTCGCGGTGCATCATCTGAGGTGGACCCCTGGGTGGCATCAACTGTGGTGGCATGGGTGGCATGCCAGCCCGGGGTGGGGGAATGGGGAATCGCTGCATGTGCGGGGGTGGCATCCCTGGGGGTCGCTGAAGAGGCATCATACCTGGCCTTGTGCCTAGAAGACCAGGAGGAGACTGCATGCCCATCCCTGGTGGAGCTCCAGGAGGCACCTGGTTTCCTGCAGCATTAATGAAGTTTCAAATTTAAGACAAATTAATCAAGTGAAAATCATTTGTACAGTATATTCAGAAAATATGAATTCTGCCTGTCCATATTAAGCCAAAGATCTTTCTATATGATGGACATTCGAAGAGAGATTTCTGAGAGAGATTTTAATGAAATTGTGGAATTCAGACATAAAAGAGTTTCTGTTTATTCATGAATGCACATCTAACTAATACTGAAGAGAAGAAACTGTTGAATAAAGTTGTAAAGTCCTCCTCTGCAGTTTTTATTATAGTTCATATTTAGGTGGTTGCCATTTTAAATGTAGGCGTGTTTAAAATAAGCAGGACATTTGTTTGCAACAAACTAACACGTACAACCATTCATGAATGGCTAAATGCTGCTTGCTGTGCGTGGACGCGGTCTCACCCAGTCATTGCGTCTCACAGCTTGGCAGGTCTACCTTGCCTTCGGAAAGCACGTGCTCTCAAAAATAATTAAGCAGCAGGGTCTTTTCATAGGATAAGTAAACTCAGCTATGAATAATAATGAAAAACCGTTGCGTCATCACTTCACTAGCAGATTCGCGCTATTTCATCGATATTGATCCCACCCCAAAAATGATTTTAAACCCGGAAGACAAAATTAGCAGACAAAAGCTCAAAATGATCAAATTTTCCTCACAATTAAAGCTGACAGGTGCTAACATTGTCTTAACTGATGCTCAACACACATCTAAATCTGTTGAAACTGCAACAACAACAAAAAAAAAGTACTGCATGGTGTCTTGAACCATTAAAGCCAAAAAAGGCCAGACATTTCAATTCTAGATAATTTTGTATTAAACAAAATAAAATATTTGGGAAAAAACCATTTAGAGTTTAAGACATCTAGTGTTAAAGAAAACTATACATTGACCCACCTGAGTTGAACACATCTGTTCCATCAGTGCTGATTTTTGGGCCCAGACCTGCTGAATCATTCGACAGGTTTTCAACCGAGCTGCCAACTACAGCAATTAAAAAGGCAAAATGTGATTAGTGTTACTCAAAATATTACAATGGAGGAATTACTGCTGAAGTCAATACATTAAATTATCTAGAGTTTATAAAATGAAGACTGCCCACCTGGGGGCATCCCGATCCCAGCTGTAGGTGGAGGAGGGCCAGCAGCACCCATATGAGGCATGGCACCCGGTGGGAGAAATCCTGAAAGAAATAACAAAATGTGTTGGGAAATGGACACAAACATCTATACTTAACACTGTGTGAGTATTATTTCTATACCTGGTGGCATCTGCATAGGGTTAAAGGCTGGCCGCATGAAGGGACTCGGGGGTGGAGGAACACCAGGTGGAAATGAGGGTGGTGGGATGTTCATGTGTGCTGGGAATCCTGGAGGTGGGACACCGACTGCTCCTATTGGCTGGACAGGAGGTACCTGATGATGAATAATAATTAAAAAAAAAGAATAAATAAATAGTACAAACCCAAATTTGAATACAGAGGAATCAGGGAATTTTGCTTTACCTGCATAGGTATGACAGTTTGGGTCTCTTCCACTTTTCCCACCTCTGGCCGGCCGTTCTGAGACTCATCACCCTTCTGTTCAATCTGAGAGTTTCGCCATTCTGTATAAGGATCAATCTTACGTCATTGTGTGTCTTCAAAGCTGACAGATCAAGCTGACTAATATTCTATGTCTTCAGAAGAAGAGTATCAAATTAAAAACAATGCTTTAAAGCAGGGGTGTTCAAACTCAGTCCTGTAGGGCTGGTGTCATGAAGAGTTTAGCTCCAACCCTTATCAAACACACCCGAACAAGCTAATCAAGCTCTTACTAGATATACTAAAAACTTTCTGGCAGGTGTGCTGAAGCAAGTTGGAGCTAAACTAAGCAGGACACCGGCTCTCCAGGACAGAATTTGGACACCCCTGCTTTAAAGCACTTCTTTAAAATCAAACCTACACAAATAGCAGTAAACAATGGTATTGGGCTACCCGGCAAGCTTTGGTGTTTAACAATTTTTGTAAAACCAGACAAATGTATTTGTTTCTGCCAGGAACTATAGTCCAGGTTGGACAAATAGTTGAATACCTGGCGCAAGAGTGTCAGAGTCCAGCATCCCTCCTTCTCTGAATACGTCCAGGTCCTCCATCTTTACCTTGGACCATGGAACATAGCTAACACCCAATTCCACATCCCAATACTGCTTGAATTCAGCCTTAATGCCCTTATTTAGAGCCCAGGCAATCTGAAAAACACAGTGATGAATATATGAATGTGAATATAATATCAAATTTATTACAAATAAACAGTAATATGAAATATAATTACAACTTGTATATACTTTTTTGTATTATTTCAATGTTCTAAAATATAATTTAATACTGTGATGCAACAGTGAATTTTCAGTATCATTACTCCAGTCTATGATCCTTTAGAAATTGTTAGAATTTGCTGATTTTATGACACTCAATATTTTATACAAACAGTTGTAAGCTTGAATGATAAATTGTTAAATAAATTCTTTGATAAATTGATAAATTGAAAACTATCTATGCTATAACAGGGTTTCTGCATGTTTAAATTTAAATTTAAGGCTTGAAGACTTTTTAAAACCATTATGAATCAAATTTTAGACTCATAAAGGGCTAAAGGCTAAGGAGTTTTTTTTCGAATATCGCAGTTAGAAAAGATTTTTACTTCCCCTATCAAAAAATGTAAAATAATAATAATAATTTTGTATGAATATTTTTCATTCGTTAATTAATTAATTCGTTTTCAAATATATCTATTTACAAACCATATAACCCTTACCAAGAATAGAACAAAACCTAGCTGTCAATTACTTTAGTCTACATTAACAATAATTTAATAATAAAAAATGTAGATCAGGACAGTATCCTCAGCAGTAAATAAATGGAGAACTTTTAAGCAAATATTACTGTAAGGAAAGTTTAAGAAAAATGAAGACCCTTTAAAAAAGATTTACCTACAACACAACATTTCAGTAGATTTAAGACTTTTGAAGGTCTACAATTTAGCTTTAAGACATTTTAAGACCCTGCAGCTACCCTGTAAAAATGTATTGCATGCTTGCTAAAACAAAAATTAAAAAGTTTCCTTATAAAATACTTTTATTATTATTTATGCATGTTAGTATTTTATTTGATCAGTGTGTGAATTGCACTAATGCATTTCTGGCACTGTTTGTATCTTACATGTTTGTTCTATTTAGATTTTCTAGATTTTCTATTTAGATTAATTTATTTAATAATGGAATTTAAAGTGTAAAGCAAAGAAAAAATTGATTGTATAGAACCGAGCATTTGACAATAATGAACTTCATTCATTTTAATTGATCTGTTTTCTAATATCATCTTGTACCTTAATGGCTTTCTGGTTGACTTTGTATGGACCTCTGCTTAGTTTCTGCAGGGCTCGATAGGCATCCTGACGATGAATCATGACAATGTAGGCACAACCTCGTGGAGGAATCATCTTTCAAAATCAGATAAACAACACATGACATTAGCTTAGAAATCCATGAGCTACACATACAACAGAACGTACAATAATAATCCAGAACATACATTAATTGAATCTATCTGGCCAAACTCCTCTAGTATAGAGGCCACGTCCTGCTGCTGTGTCCTCTTATCCAGCTGACCCACCCATAGTGTTGTGCTGCACACTGAAAGAGAGGAATACAATGATACACTGAAAACAGGAAGAAGGTTCAATAGGGTTGGGCGATTAATCAATGGTGATTTTTACGCGCATGTTGTCTGGTAAATCTCCAGTGTGTGCTTTCAGATGGAGCAGCATTTACTACCCAGGTTTGTAGTACACGGACAAGCTACGCACATTCAAAGTCAATTTAACTGGTTGTTAATAAAATTAAGATCATTCTGGGATAATGACAAATGTTTGTGAACTACGGCTCTGTGTAGTAAATGCTGCTCCATCTGAAAGCGTGTGAAAATACCACATCAACACGTTTTTACTCTAAGCTCGCTCAATTGAATCAGTGAAAGCAGTGAAATCTTCAGTTTATTAAGAAATTACTATGGTGATTTCCTGGGTTTTCTAGGCCAGAGACAATACATTAATTGATTGCAAATCGAGAAATGATTTTCTGAATGCATCATGATTCTCTCTTGAATCGATTCGGAGTTCAGTTTTTTAACCCTGGAGGCGCTGTATGCTTTATAAACAGCCATTCTGCCAATCCTTACACATTCCACTTGAACGTAAACCAATCATTAATAAAGTGAATGATTTAATGAAAATGTTTAATTGAATCATGAAGTGTTCAGAGTGAGACATGTTTATATTAATTGCATGGAATACAAGCTGTGATGCAAGTTCATTTGACCACTTACAGTAAATGACCGAAAGCACTTCATCGTGCTCACTAAAAGTGTATGATTAAAAACTAGCCTAGAGCCCTATTTGTTGTTTGACTCAAGACAGAATCATTATGCACTCCAAAAATCTAAGCATCGATCCATGAACAACAATACGTATATCGCCCTCCAAATGGCAATTCTGTGAGAAAACAAACATGACCTCCATATTGAAGTGTTGTTCCAAACCAAAGTGTGCAAAACTGGCTAGTTTGAAGGGCCCTTCGGAATGAAGGATTTGAAGGGTACAATTGATGGACACTTCGGGCACCCATGATCCACTGTTTGATGTGACACAGAAAGACAACTGTTTGACTTTTCCTAGAAATGTATGTATGGTTTTTTTCTATTGGAAACTACTGTAATATTTATAAATAAAGTTATAAATAAAATAATTATAAATTCTATTAAAACAATAAATACGTTAAAACATGCATGCATAAATAATCAAATATAAAATACACAAGGCGCAGCCTGCACAATCTACTTATATTTTCAGATTTCATATATTAGTGTTTTGTGGGTGTCAACCAGCAGATAAAAGTGTGTCAAAAACACACCTCCTTGATTGTCTTGTTGAGATGACTCAGAAGTGCATTCCAAAAAAAAATTTTTTTCACCACTACACCCTTCGTTCCTTTGAAGCAGTCATGAAGCATTAATGGACTATAGAGAATTGACACTTTGAAGTGATTGGAGCAGCAATGAAGAGCAGCATCAATCATCCTTGCCCTAGCCTCCACACAAGAGCGCCCTCTATCCATCCTCAGAGATTTCACAGAACCATGCTTCCCCGACAAGATGAGCATGACAATCGCAGATTTGCATAAATGTGTTTGCAATTTCATTTCGCTGAATCGCCCAAATCTAAGGTTATGTACTGTGTTTTGCATACTTAGAAGTGAAAGTGGCCTTCTTACCACTGAGAGTGTTATTCTTAACAGGAGGGAGGCCTTTCTGTCTTCGTTCTCTTTCCTTTTCTCTGTCTCTCCTTTCCTGAGAGCGCGAGCGAGGCGACTGACGCCGCCGTTCTCGAGACCGAGAGCGAGATCGTCGATGCCTCATTCGTCTGGACCGAGAATTGGATCGAGATCTTCTTCTTTTAGGAGACCTGAAAAACAACACCACCACTTACAATTTACTATATTTTTCTGAGATTTCATGTTTTTGTTGCAGATCACAGAATACGATGATATACAATTACAATGATTTACAACTTAATTAAATTGTAGAAGAAATTAATATATTTTGATGGGTTATTCTGGGTCATCCTAGAAAAATAAGCTTTGTTTTGATGCAGAGTTAAAATACAAATGACTGTGCATTTATTTGTTATTTAAACATAGCAGACAAGGGGCAAAAGCATGTCAAATATAAGTACTTTTTTTGTTGTGTGTAATGGTAAATTGCAGCATATATTTGTAGGAAGCCAAGATGCTTTTAAAGAGAGAGTTCACCCTAAAATTACCTTATCATTTACTCTCTCTCATGTGGTTTTAAACCTTTATGAGTTTCTTTCTTCTGTTGAACACAAAAGAAGATATTGCTGGGACCCATCGACTTCCATAGTAGATAAAAATACTATATTTGAACAGGTAAAGAGTGATTAAATGATGACAGAATTTACCTTTTGCGGTGAATTATCTCTTTAAGTCATTCATTCATTTTCTTTTCGGCTTATTCCCTTTATTAATCAAGGGTCGCCACAGCGGAATGAACCGCCAACTTATTCAGCATTTGTTTTATGCAGCGGATGCCCTTCCAGCTGCAACCCATCCCTGGGAAACATCCATACACACTAATTCACACACACACAAACACACACACACACACACTATGGATAATTTAGCTTACCCAATTCACCTGTACCCGATCTCTTTGGACTTGTGGGGGAAACCTGAGCACCCATGCAAATGTAACCCGGAGGAAACCCATGTGAACACGGGGAGAACATGCAAACTCCACACAGAAATGCCATCTGACCCAGCCGAGGCTTGAACCAGCGACCTTCTAGCTGTGAGGCGATCGTGCTACCCACTGCGCCACCGTGATGCCCCTCTTTAAGTCAGTTAAAGTAAAATAAAACTGTCTAAATGTAAATGTAAGCAAATGTAACGTTTCATCACCACCTAACCTTGCCACAAGGATTCAAAATACAAACTGTGAGTTTTACATGGATGGTTGGTGTTGTTCATAGGGATTTGTGTGTACACACCTTGACCCCGAGCGTGATCTAGACCTCTTGTCTTCATGGGCAGACCTTGCGGATGCATCTGAATTCATCAGACTTTCCTGTTACAGAATCAAATAATGATTAATTTAGGATTCAATGGCAGTTTTTTCTGTTAAACATGAGTCAATGTTCAAAATCCTTTTACCGCATGTGCAGACATGAGTTGATTGAAGGTGTCATTTTGAGGAGGGAAAGCTGCGTTTGGCTGCCCCATTGGAGGCATCATGCCTGGATACGGCTGAGAAGTCATTAGACCAAAGCCTTGAACCTGTCCATTTGAAGGTAGAACAACCTGAGCACATGAAAATCAAAACATGAGTAGGGAATAATAAATCACAGATAAATGTCATCGGATTAAATCTTAGGCAAAAAATGCCTAATGCCAAAAAAAGGTTGTAATAATCTACCTGTTGGCGTTGTGATACAGCCATCATATGCTGTTGAAAGTGCTGCATCTGATTGGCTGAAGGAAATCCTGGGACAGTTTGCTCAGGAAAGCCCCTGCGAAAACATAAATTAACCAAATTGTAAAACTTGCTCAAATGTAAGCATGTTGTGGACTTCATCATATAGTAAAGGAGATGCTGTATACATAGCAGGTTGGACAGACTGCGCTTCCTCCTTCTTGGCATCCTCTCCAGCATCTGGCTCATCGTCATAGTCAAAGCGGTCCAGAAGTGTCTGAAAATTTTTTTTAAAGGCACAGTCAATATCTTTTGACTCTCTTTAGATGCTCAAAACAACATACTAGCATTATCTTTAATAAAGATTTGAATAACCCTTTTTTGTCTGGCAAATATAGGCTAATTTGTTTAAAAATAAAAGCATTTCTCAGGCAATTAAAGCACTTAAAATCTGTTAAATATTAAAAATACACAAATAAATTATTTAAATGTAAATCATGTTTAATACAAACAACTGAACATATTCTTTAAAAGATAAAGCTCTTCAGATTTTTTTTTATACTTTTGAAAGAGCATGGAAATTTAAAAATGTACTAAATAATACATTAGTATTATTAGTAGTACTATTGTGCCATTTTATAAACATCAATATAAATATTACATTACATTCATTCATATGACAACAAATCATTAATCCAGTCTTCAATTTTACTTAATCCATCAGAAATAATGCATATCTGCTGATATCTAGTTATTTTAAATTTCAAAAACCAACAGTCTGCTAATATTTTTGTGGAAAGAGTGATAGAGGTTTGGACCGCATCATTTTAATCATGTATTTAATGAACATGTATGTAACTTTAAATCCATTTAATGTCTCTGTTGATCATTATCATCGACACCTATTTTTATTTAATGCCATATCGTCAATAACAGCTATGGCAAAAACATCTCATTAATAAATACACAGTTAAAAACCACAAACAACCAAATACATAAATTAGATTAGATCAATATGAAATGGGTCATATACAATTAAATTTCAATAAAAACCCACTTTAGAATGGTATTCGACTACTGACCAATTCCTGCAATAGTTTTCAGATGAGCAGTTCTGTGTGCTTTTAAGTACCAAAGAGTAAGTTGAAAAACATTGGATCTGATATTTCACCTTGTCGAAGGTGGCTTTCTTTTCCACAGTCTGTGGTGCGTGATGGATGTGCTGATGTGGGACGGTGGATGGGGGTGCTATAGCCTGGGCTTGTAGATGGAGATGACTCCTGTTATTGTCCACCGCTGGAGACTGAGGTTTCCCTGGTGGCTGAAAGTTCTGCAGCATCTGTTGAAGCTTCAGAAAGCATCAGTAACCATGACTGTCTCAACAGATTTAATTTTTTGGTATATGGTACATGTTTGCAGTGAGTTCTGCAGAAAATGCAGTGCAATGCCATTACTTGAACTAACCTGCTGTCCTTGAGAAGACTGAATCAGCTGAGCAACTGCAGCAAAGGCATCTGAGTTCTGAAGCTGAGGCACAGCTGCTACGATGGAGTTTGTTGCCACCACAGGATGAGCCTCCTGTTCCCTCACGGGAGACTGTGGAGAAGCTGCAGAAGCACATTGACAATAAGCTTGTATATTTTAGTAGATTTGTTTTATTAAATGTAACAAGCTAAAACATTTTAATATATGAAAACGGCCTGCATGATAAGTCTGGAAACAGTTTTGATTATTGATGCACAAATCACAGAATCACAAATCTGATTTGATTCAGTAAAAATTAACAGTTTAAGCTAATTTACAGAAATACATTTTAATAATTAGGGCTTCAATCAGAATAACCACAAAACTGAGTTCACTTAAAAAAAGAGAATTCTTTCATCTGAATTCTTTTATCATTTTAATGCTCTTATTCACATCTAAACATCGATTCACTAATAAAATTTGGCTACTAAAGCTCAAGGATGTTTGGTTGATCAATGAGAATCTTTCATAATCTCTATTTTTAAATATTCTCACCCGATGTTCTACGGGACACAAGCATAGATTCTCAAACATCCCTGTAATATTTTTAGTGAACCTGGGTCCAAACACATCTTTATCTGCTCCAAGTTGTTGCCGTAACTGTCTCACGATGGAATCCACAACATAGAGACTCTTTTTAATGTGCTTATTCACATCTAAATATTGACTCACTAATAAAATTCGGCCACTGAAGCTTAAGGATGTTTGGTTGATCAACGAGAAACTTGAAGTCACAATTTTGGTTGGCTTTTATCAAAAAATAAAACATGCTAAAACAGACTGAATGTATTAGTGTGTTATATTTTTGAATGAAAGTCAACCAAAATTATATTTGTTTATCACAAAGTGGTCTAGTCTTTCCAGATACATGAAAAACTAGATTTATTCATCATCATGATTTATTATCATAAATATACCTTCAATGGAGAGATGGAATCTCTCAAACTTGATTAAACATATCTTCATTTGTGTTCAGAACTTTGGATAATGAATGAAATTCTGGAGAATTTACAAAGACATGATGATTAATTTTGAGGTAAAATCATACTGCAGTGAATTAATGCTTTAAAAACAGCTATACTTTAGGTCAATAAGTTTGTTAATGTTTTTTAAAACAGGGCAGCATTAATTTGAACAACATACTGGAATACTATTACAATATACAATACTATATTTGTATTATATTTTTCTACTTTAATGTTTCTATAGCTACGTTTAGTCAATGTAAAGTTTCCTTAATAAATTATTAGCAAAAAAACCCAATTTCATAAATTTAAGACATATTTTCACATTTCTTGCACAAAAAAAAAAATAGCAGAATATATTACCAATCTCAAACTGTCAAAAGGTGGTATCAGAATATCAGAATACACCTCCCCTCAATAAAAAAGTGCATTAAAATGACCATAAATTTCACAATGTGTCTTACCTGCATCTGGGCCATTGTCTAAGCCTGAGGAGCTGCTGGATCCAGCAGCCATGTCCAACAGAGGCTGAATGACCTCGATCTTAAACACTCCATTCTTCTGCCACAGGTTCAACACACGTACTATCTTACTCTGAAAAATATCACATGAATATTCAAATCATTAGTTATACAATGACACGTCTGAATAAATCTCTTATACTCTCTGTATTTAAATACTCTCACCCGATCTTCTGTGGGACACAAGCATAGATTCTCAAATGTCCCTGTGATGTTTTTAGTGAACCTGGGTCCAAACACATCTTTATCTGCTCCAAACTGATGCCGTGACTGTCTCACGATGGAATCCACCACATAGAGACCTGGAACTTTGTACTCCGGTTTGCACTGTGTGCGAAACAGCATTCAGTAACTAAATACATCCAACAATCATTCAACTTTAATCAAGTTCCGACAGGCACCTACCTTCTTTATGAACTTTTCCACTATCTGGACAACATGCTTGTATAACTGAAAGACAAAATGTTTTCAAATGTGTCACTGCATTCAAGTATCTTTGACTATAAACCTCACAGGTAGCAGGTAAACACAGATTTTAATCATATTCTAATTAAACAATATTAAGTATCCATTATGAAGATGGGTGCGATCAACAACAAGACAGACTTACTTTAATGGCTTTTATGGCAGATTTGGTGATAGAGATCATCTTGGCCCTCGAGATGGGGGGCTTGGTGTCCATTAAGGAGAACAACTGCAATATAAACAAGATGTACAGTGGTGTTAATGCATGTGATGCTAATGAGGTTTGAGATCCTACAGGAAGACTATAAACATCATTACTGAACAATCACACTTAACACTGCCTTTAAAATATTTTATATCAAAAGGATGATGTGTGTTACATTTTTATAGATACTGAAAATTATACTGAAGCTTTTTGACATCATAATAAAGCACCAAGAAAAGTCTGTCCTACATACTGTATATATTAAAGACATAGCAGTATACATCAGAGCAGCATTGTATTTCCAACGGATTTATGATTTTGTAAGGCATATTCTAGCTTACAGACACACTTTAGTATGAAATAACAGAAGGCCTTTCATAATTTATGACACTGTTTACAAATACAGATGTACCATAGCATGCTGGATTGTAATTGACTGCCACATTCAGACTTGATTTTATTGGATGTTTAATTGAAAGGAGGAATTCTAAAGCTTGTATTTGAAAGGTAAAATGCTTCCTCGTATTTTACTTCAATATGCAGAGACCACTATAACACTATAATAACCGTTTCTCATACGCTGATGATTTTCCTGGAAACATAAACATTGTGATTTGTTTTGTTTATGAAATGCAACAGTCTGGTTTCCTCAAGGACAAATCCCAATCATTTTCTTCACAAAAAAACAAAACAAATTGTATAATGATATCAGCATTAAAGACAGATCTACTGTGAGCTATGGGGTGGTTAATCAGTGGTATTTGCTTTTTGGTCAAGTTACCAATCTGCATTACTTCATCTTAGTTTTTAAATAACTGCTGAAATGCAAAATTCCTAATTAGAAAAATATTCATGGTTTCGCCAGGAAAGAAAATCTCAGCAAATCAGAGAAGCAAACTGAACAAACCTGTCAAAAAAACTCCTTCCTTTCTTCTCAAAACAAAGATGTTGTGACTTTCCTCACATTTCATATATCTTTAACATTAACTTAACATAAACACAATGTTTTGGCATTTAATTTATTACGCTGGCAGCTAGCCCTCTGCAACTCTCACATGGTCGCCAACTGAAGCCAAGCAGGGCTGTGCTCGGTCAGTACCTGAATGGGAGGCCACATGGGAAAGCTAGTTGCCGAAAGTGGTGTTAGTGAGACCAGCAGGGGGCGCTCAACCTGCAGTCTGTGTGAGTCCTAACGCCCCAGTATATTGATGGGGAGTCTATACTGTTCAGTGAGCGCAATCTTTCGGATGAGATGTTAAACCAAGGTCCTGACTCTCTGTGGTCATTAAAAAATCCCAGGATGTGCTTCAAAAAGAGAAGGGGTTTAACCCTGGCCTAATTTGCCCACTGGCCTCTGCCCATCATGGCCTCTTAAGCATCCCCATATCATAATTGGCTTCATCACTTTGTCTCCTCTCCACCAATCAGCTGGTGTGTGGTCTGGTGCAATATGGCTGCCGTTGTGTCATCCAGGTGGATGCTGCACACTGGTGGGGGATGAGGAGATTCCCCCCAAAAACGTGTAAAGCGCTTTGAGTGTCCAGAAAAGCACTATATAAATGTAAGAAATTATATAACAGTGTTTTTGGGGATCTGAAAATGCTGATTTTTGAAAATTTACTTCAAAATGCATGTTTTTGAGAACTATGACAATTTCATCACTGCATAAGCTTCAAAAACATATTTTTGTGGAAAAGACCACCGCATACACAAAAAGGGGTTGCAAGTATGCTGTCAAACCCTAGAAGAATAATTTGCGGTGTTCCCTCCAAGCTTCCAATAGGAATTTATAATGGGAGTTTTCATTTAATGAATTCATTTTAACATGTTGTTCTGTAACATACACCACCTCAAACGTTCTTTTTTTGCAACTTATTATCAATGCACATTTTGTATAATACACGCAAGCGCTTCAAAGGTCATGTTTTTTGATAAGGATGTGTCTGTTTACATTATAGAGCAAAACTTTAAAGTATATATATATATATATATATATATATATATATATATATATATATATATATATATATATATATATATATATATATATAGGAAAGCGATTCCCATTGACATCAATAGAAGAAAAAACATATACTATGGAAGTCAACGGCAAACAGTTTCCAAAATTATTCTTTTGTGTTCAACAGAAAAACACAAACAGGTTTGTGACAAGTGGAGGAAGAGTAAATGATGATAGAATGTTTATATTTGGGTAAACAAACTCTTAAAAAAAATCAAGTTATGTTTACCTCAAAAATTTGTTTACTTATTAAAAAAACCCAACAGACAAAGGCGAATTTTTTTTCGTCTCTTTTTTACATGTTCAGTCTTAATGCTAACACTATAGACTGAGCATACGTCAACTAAGTAGTAGTCTATAGCTTAGGGTCAGGAGCTGCTGTGATCAATTTATGCATTTCAGAGCAGTCCCTAACATAACAGCACAGTGATTGAGTTTGTGTTGAGGCCATGACTGTTGGTTTAGCTCAGTCTTTCCCAACCCAGTTCCCGGAGGCACACCAACAGTACATATTTTGGATGTCTCCTTTTTCCGATCTATTGATTTCAGGTTTTGGAGTCTCTACTAATGTTCTGATCAGTTGATTCAGGTGTGTTTGATAAGGAAGAGGTTGAAAATGTGTACTGTTGGTGTGCCTTCAGGAACAGGGTTGGGCAACACCGGTTTAGCTGACCAATAGGAGGAATCTGGAAAAATATGCTTAAAGGGACAGTTCACCCAAAACTGAATGTCATCATTTATGCTCCCTTCACTTGTACCAAACCTGATTGAGTTTCTTTCTTCTGTTCAACATATGTATTTGTATATATATATATATATATATATATATATGTGTGTGTGTGTGTGTGTGTGTGTATATACTGAAGAAAGCTGAAAACTACAAATTTTTTGTATTTGTATTTCCTAAATATCTTTTTTTAATTTACAAGTATTTGTCTTTCCTAAATATCGTTTTTGTTCAACAGAAAAAACGAACAAACTTATAAGGGTTTAAAACCTTCTGAGGGTGAGTGCATTTTAATTTCAGAATGAATTATGCCTTTATTAACAAGTAAAAACATTACCAAATAACAGTTCATATCAATATAAACTCAATATTTACTTTCTCTGATAACGTTGAACTCCAGTAGGCGGAGGTTAGAATAGAGCTCATTTACATTTCTTAAAGATACAGTAACAAAAACATCCTCAAAAAGAGTCGCTCAAAAGTAAATTTGACGGCATTTCTATGCAAACCCCCATGGGACCTGAAAAACAACTCTAAATAAGCAACCTTTTTCATTTTTCTATCGTCGGCAGGACACATTTTTGTACAATTAAAGTTAGCCGTTATTAGCGCTCATTATTGTTTTAGTTATCTCGACCATAAACGAACAATACGAAGTTACGTTACAGACGGAATGAACTGTGACAGATTACGACTGTTTCCTTAAATGAACTAAAATACTGCAAACTCGTGGCTGCACAGATAGCATTCGGTAACTGTAAACAACATGAGAACTAGTCCGTGTCTCATCACACAACTTCAGTACAGAAGTGATTCATACATGCTAGATCAGACGTACGAAAGCAGAAACTATCATGCAAAATGTCCAGCAGCAGATCATGCTATCTATTATGATAGCCAGGCCTGCTATTATGGCGTCCAACCTATCGTAATACACATATCCATTGATTTAGGCTAATACTAATAAAAGGACGGGGTGTTGTGGTCAGCTATATCCAAGCTCACAGCATGCAGCTACGCAATTTAAACACTGAGGCCTTCATCTGGTCTGGCCCTTTGCAACACATTGAACGATTGTGTTCACCAAACCGCCATTTTGCAGCCGTTTTATCTTCCAGAACACGCACACACCTCGTGATTAAACGCGTTGACGGCGTCCATGGCGTCCCGTCTCTGCTCCGCGGTCGCTTTCTCGGGTAAATTCAGAAATATGTGTTGTACTGTCCTCCAGCAGGCCGCCCCAACATGTCCGCCCCTGGCAGCAGACAGACAGCTCGGACTCGGAGTCGGCGCGGTGCTCGCGGTGCAGGATGGGATTGAAACGCTGCTGTGGCGAGGTACGAGCACTAGATGGCGCTGAGAGCACGCATGAAAAGCCGAGAACGAAATCAAATTTATTTTAGTCATGGCCCGTTGCCAAGGGGGGTTCGGTTGGCTGAAAAAGTTCAGAATTCGGCCCTTATATGAGCTTATTTTTGACAGTATGTCATCATAAATTGTGAAAATAGCCAATAAAAGAAGGCTTTAGGACAAATTTTATTATTATTATTTAAATGGACAAATTCTGACTGAGGAAATGTGCTGGCCAGTGTGTTATTTGCCTATAGGCTACAGTTTTTAATTTAAAACAAGTTTGAACAGATTCCTACTTGTTTATTGTTTGTTTTTTATTTTATATTGGATGATAAACTAGCATTAAAAAAGTATTTTTTCATATTTCTAAAATTCTACTCACACTGAATTATTTATAAAACTGTTATAACTTACAGTTTAAATGCACATTTGTAAATAAACATATATTTTTTGTAAACATAAAATAGTATGGTAAGCACTGAGAAAAATGTAGGAAATATTTGTTACATCATAAAGTGTAGTAATGATAACCATCTGACAAGCTTAAAATGTCAGTAAAATGCAGTATTTGAACCTCATAATTATAATAACCTAGTGAATAACTGCAAAAAGGTCTACTTTTTGAGAAAAAAACCTTTTAGGAGGCTGGCTACAAGCCTATAATACAAATGGCTATTTGCAATTTTACATGCCATCCCATACGGTAAAATGTTCTGGTTAAATGTATTTTAAATATATGCTAAATATACACTACCGGTAAAAAGTTTGGGGTCAGTTTTTTTTTCATTTCATTTTTTTAAATGTAAAAATATTGTTAAATTGTTAAATATTTATTCAAACTTTAAGTAACTGCATTCATATTGTATGTAGTTTCAAATGAAGTCATTATTGTTTTTATTACTATTATCATTAATAATAATATTATTATATAATAGTAATTATAATAATAATTATTAATAATAATATTAGAGTGATTTCTGAAGGATCATGTGACTTTGAAAACTGAAGTAATGAAGCTGAAAATTCATCTTTAAAATCACTACAATAATTATTAAATAAAATTATAAACTACTTTTGAACAGTTATTTTATAATGCAATAACGTTTCACAATTTGTACTGTATTCTTGATTAAATAAATGCAGCATTGGTGAGCAGGAGAAGCTTAATTTAAAACATTTAAAAATCGTACTGACCCCAAACTTTTGACCGTTAGTGTATTTTGTGTGGGATTCCCTGTAAATTTGTAAAATATATATCATTTTAATCTTCATGTACCAAATTATATTTAAAATGTATTGCGGTGTCAATAAAATGTTTTTTTAACCTCACAAAAGAATATGGAGGGAAACATATTGTATTTAAAAAAGTATGTTAATGTATTTTCTTTATATCAGGGGTGCCCAAACATTATCATATGAAGGACCAAAAACCAAATATCATTAAGAGCCGTGGGCGGAAGGTAAATACAACAATTTATATTACATTAAAGGTGCCATGAGTCATTTCGTAATATATTTACATAAAATTTCAATATAAATAGTAAAACTGCTTTAAATCGTATTAACTAATGCAGTATACGTTTTTAAATAATAAATTATTGCAATAAAAACATTTACAACATAGTGGAGTTCAACACTGAATACACTAGTCAAGCAGAATCTGCCTTTGCCTTGATTTGCTCACCAAAGTCTCTGCATTGTCGGGTGACAATATGTACATTTGAAACTAAATCTGATTAATTTACACCATTTAATTGAAACATTTAATTTCAGTTAGCTTTTAACAATAAAACAAACAAAGGGTTACATTTAATTTGAATTGACAATCTCGAAAGGATTCCCATCATTCCCTTCTCTTCTCAGATGGGATCAAATCAAATCAAAGTTCCCATGGGCCAACTTTGGCCTGCGGGCCCTAGTTCGTGCATCTCTGCTTTATAAAAATATTCATTGAAATATGTTTTAAATGATCGTAATATATAAATAGCCTATACAAAAATATATATTTGTTGAAAATATATTTATAGATTTTCTCTCTCTCTCTCTCAAAAATGATATGGCATGAATACTTATAAGGAGGCCTTTGTATTCCAAGCATTGTAACGATGTACATTCTGCATTCCTGGATTATAAATCACGAAATGTTGGTTTTGACACTGCATATGGTTTATCAAACCCGCTGGGCTTAAATGCTCCTTCTTATTATTCCAAATGCTGGAGGCTGCCTGATGTTCACCCTCGACAGTTTGAATAAAACTGATGATTCAGTCCCTCTTTTGTGAGCAACTGCATTCATTTAAATCTCTCTGTAGGTCTGTAATAAGAAACAGCTGATATTCAGTGTGTTTCTGAGATGAAAATCCTTTCTAATTAGAAAATATAAAAGATTTAGAGGTTTCGAATATGTCCATGACAGAGCATTACTTCTGGTTAAAGGCCTTCCCTGACCTTTGGTCCTTGTGTTTAAAAAAATGTTTCACAAATGTCCTTTGCATTAACATTCATAACAGTGAGAAAAGAAACAAATGATGCTGTCAAATGTTTAAGGTCGGAAAGTTTTATAAAGGGAAATGTTTGAAAAATAGTTTTAATTAATTTATTCATTTATTTTCCTTCAGCTTAGTCCCTTTATTTATCAGGGGTCGCCACAGCGGAATGAACCGCCAACTTATCCAGCATATGTTTTACACAGCGGATGCCCTTCCAGCCACAACCCAGTAATGTGAAACAACCATACACTCTTGCATTCACAAATGCACATTAGGGCCAATTTAGTTTATTCAATTCACTTATACTACATGTGTTTGGACTGTGGGGAAACTGGAGCACCCGGAGGAAACCCCCGCAAACACAGGGAGAACATGCAATCTCCCAACAGAAATGCCAACTGACCCCATCGGGGCTCGAACCAGCGCTCTTCTTGCTGTGAGGCAACAGTGCTCACCAATAAACCAATGTGCCACTTTATTTTATTATTTTTATTTATTTTTTACATTTATTTATTTATTTTCAATGACAAAACAGTGATATAGGTGTCTCAGGTCATCATATACAATAATACAGGCATCTATTATGCAATCGTCCATTGGCTAGTAACTCTTCCCTTTTATTTTACCCTTTTATGAATATACAAACTGCAAAAACTCCCAGATATGCCAGAAATCATCAGAGTTCTGACTCATTTTTTAAAAAGAAAAGTCTTTTGCTCACCTTCACTTGACTGCATTTGTTTATTTATCAGTAAACAAGCTATACAGTAATATGGTAATATTGTTACTAGGGATGCTGTGATCAGAATTTTTGCAGCTGATAGTACGAACTCCTTGTCATGGTCATCAGCCAATACCAAGTTCCAATTCTGATGCTTTAAGATTTATAATGCATAAAGCACATTTTCAGATATGATTGTATTACGATAAATTCTATTATTAAATATTCAAGTAAGAATATATTTTTTTATTTCCCTAATCTTTCCAGCCAGGTTTTAATGAACTTGCAATATTGTTGTAAACATAAAAGTTTCAGTTCCTATATGTAAAATGATTTCAGTTGTTATATATCCTCTGCTTGTAAACACGTAAACAAACACTTGTGATCGGTTCAAGAGATCGGCCAGATAATCGAGTACTAATCGAGTCATGAAATGTGATTATCGGTCCATACCGATCTCTGGCTGATCGATTGAAGCATCCCTAATTGTAACATATCACAGAAATTGTAAATAATGTATATTTTATTACTGCATTTTCAGTGTTCAGTGTCACATGATTCTACATAAATAATTATAATATGCTGATTTGGTGCTTAAGACACATTTCTAATTATTAATATTTATTGGACTGGACTGACGCAGCTTCAAATTACTATCATCTTCTATGCTACATTGTAAAAGCGCTATAGAAATAAACATGAATTGATTCATATAGAATTCTAAAGAACCACCTTTATTTGAATTTTATGGCTAGAATTGTACACCTCTCAGTCTGCAAAATACAGATGAAATTTATCCGTATCAGCTTGTTTAGCAGATTATGCTTCATAAATAATGTCCATCTATAGAATATTAATATTATTTAATTATTTTAACATTGCTAGATGTTCTGAAAGGCCAGTAAAATACTTTTGTGGCCAAATTGGCTGGGGAGCAAAAAAAAAGTAATTATAACTGATTATAAACATCTTTACTGTCATTTTTGACAAATCTTTCAACAGTTCTGTACATTTAAAGCATTTAATGCATCATATAACAATATGATGCGTGAGTGTGCTCCATGCCGGTCAGTGGGTTTGACAAACCACCTGTACACAATCTTCCTGTCTTAATGCACCAGACATTTTGTTAGAAATACTTCTATGTTTTATATGTTTGTTTCTATGTTTGTTTATATAACTCCTATCATCATACAAAGCACTTCATGTTCGCATTGACATTCAATTTCTCTTCTTCAAATACTTCAAAAACAGCAGCTGCGCTAATTATTTTCTTTGTTCTCTATTTCCACCTGGGCATGCCCATTTTAAGGCCTCTAGAAATTGTGCAGTGGCATTGATGGGATTCAAGACCTGTGAAGAGATGATGCCAACCATCAAGGATTTCGAGGACAACACATACACTTAATACACATATACTCTTCATTAAACGTGCACATACACATCACCTATATGATATAAAACTGCAGGTTTTTTCATAAAATTGCATGCTTAAATAACTTTAATTTGATTGTAGTGATAATGCACACCTTTCGTCACCTTAGAATTATAAGGTTCTATCTGACATTTTGAGCAAAATTGAGTTATTGACATATTCTTAATAAACGACAACTTATTTACATTATGGGATGTTTTTTTTTATAGTTGTTTACATTTTAAGACTTTTTATTTGAAAAAACAGATGTTACACACATACTGTTTGCTATGGATTGCAAAAACTTTGAAGCTCAATATCTCAAAATCATTCAGAACGCAGATAGAACCTTATAATTCCAAGGTGACGCTTTAGTAAAGCTGCTTTGAATAATTATTATATTTACAAATAAACTTGAATTCAAAGTGTAATTTCTCAACAAAAATATTTTCTTCATTAAAAAGCACACCTTAATGATTCTCAAACCTTTAAACATTTCAAAAAGTACAACTTTAACTCCAACAGGGGGCATCATTTTGTTAAAATCAACTCATTCATTTTGTCCAAATGTTGCACATAATTGATACAATTCTTTTCCGGGAACAGTCTAAAAGCAATTCAGAGTAGGCCTATAACGGTAAGCGATCACCAAACCTTCAACCTTTTTCCAAGGAACATAACTGTCAGTGTTTGATAAAGAAATTAGTAAATTATGCTTATATTTCAATGCTCCTGTTATATTTCAATGCTACAATTAAAGTCTTCAAATGCCCTCAAATACCCTTAATAACATTGTATAAATGTCCAACGAACATGCCATGGCCCTCAAAAACAACTGGCTTCAATCCAAGAGTGAAATCATAGTTTTAAGACAGATCGCATAAGCCTCTGTTCACTGTCATTGTCTTAACGCAGGAAGAAGGAAACCGTGCGAGCCAGAGAAGTGTCCAGCTTTACCATGGCTTATTTTTGCAAGCCTAAGTGACCGGCGGACACAGAGATATTGTGTAAAACTGTGTAATTTAGACCATGGTGCTTGGCATCAGACTTTTGGCACTGCGCATCGCTCTAAAACTTTTAAACCTGACATTAAATCTGATGGGGAGAAGAAAAAAAGAGTTTTGAAAGCAAAATGAGCTCAATGTGAGCGGATACGACCCTTGAGGGACAAAACATTGCATAATATGAATCTCTATGTTGCTATGGCATATTTGAGAAAGCTTGCTATCTTGTTGAACTACCTTGATTCAGTTTATATAATAGCTCCTCGAATGTCTAATTGTGTTGACAGCTTAGAGAAGCGGTGCAAACACAATTACTAAGTCGGGAAGCTGCTATAAAATACACTTTTACTGCATCCCTTCTTTGTGAAAAATTCTCCTTAGTGACCTACTCATAGATTTATTTAGCTTTTGCTTTGTGAGGGATTTATTAGGGACCGAGCACCGAACGGTGCAAGGCCCTATTGGAATTGCTCCGTTTATTATTATTATTATTATTATTATTATTATTATTATTATTATTATTCTTATTATTCTTCTCCCGAATGAATCGCGATTTTGAGGGTCTAAACATGCCCGAAAACTCACGAAAATTTGCACACACCCCAGAAGTGGCGAAAATTTACGTTTGTTATAGGCTTCGGAAGTGGGCGTGGCAAAATGACTCGACAGCGCCACCTAGAAAATTGATACGGACAAGCCCCCGAGCCACGAATCACGCACACGCACGAAAACCTACAAAAAAGTCTCAAGGAGCGATATCTGAAACCCAACAGGAAGTCGGATATTTATGGCTTCCTGCGGCGAAAAAGTGGCGATTTTGCCATTTCCAGGCGTTGTACTTTAACGAACTCCTCCTAGGGATTTCATCCGATCGACACCAAAATTGGGTTATGTCATCTAAAGGCCTTGGCGATGTTAAATTGCGAAGCTTTAGAGTTTTCGTCGATGGGCGTGTCCGTGGCGGCCTCGTAAATTTTGATGACTCGCCACAAAACATCAAGTCGTTATAACTCAGCCATGCATTATCCGATCAGCCTCAAAACTCACACGTTTGATAACCGTCCTGACCTGAACACGTTTACATGCCAATATCCCGATACAGTTATAGCGCCACCTGCTGGCTACAGGAAATGACCTGATTTACAGTGAAACAAACTCCTCCCACAAATTTCATGATATCAGCACCAAATTTGAGTGGTGTCATCTGAAAGCAGTATCGATGATATATTGTGAAGGTCTAGAGTTTTCGTCGCTGGGCGTGTCCGTGGCGGCCTCGCAAACTTTGACGACTCGCCACGAAACATCAAGTTGTTATAACTCAGGCATGCATTATCCGATCAGCCTCAAAATTCACACGTTTGATAACCGTCCTGACCTGAACACGTTTACATGCCAATATCCCGATACAGTTATAGCGCCACCTGCTGGCTACAGGAAATGACATGATTTTACATTGTAACAAACTCCTCCCACAAATTTGGTCATATCAGCACCAAATTTAAGAGGTGTCCTCTGAACACTCTAGCGATGATATATTGTGAAGGTCCAGAGTTTTCGTCGATGGGTGTGTCCGTGGCGGCCTCGCAAACTTTGATGGATCGCCACGAAACAGGAAGTTGTTATAACTCAGGCATGCATGATCCGATCAGCCTCAAAACTCACACATTTGATCACCAACCTGACCTAAACACGCTTACATGCCAATATCCCGATACAGTTATAGCGCCACCTGCTGGCGCCACCTATAAAAATTAAATGGACAGGCCCCCGAGTTACGAATCTCGCACACGCACGAAACTTGGCACATACGTCAAACATGCCAAAACCTACGAAAAAGTCTCTTGGAGCGAAATCTCAAACCCAACAGGAAGTCGTATATTTTTAGCTTCCTGCGGCGAAAAAGTGGCGTTTTTGCCATTTCCAGGCGTTGTACTTTAACGAACTCCTCCTAGGGATTTCATCCGATCGACACCAAAATTGGGTTTTGTCATCTAAAGGCCTTGGCGATGTTAAATTGCGAAGCTTTAGAGTTTTACTCGATGGGCGTGTCCGTGGCGGCCTCGCAAACTTTGACGATTCGCCACAAAACAAGAAGTCATTATACCTCAGGCATGCATGATCCGATCTGCCTCAAAATTCACACAATTGATAACCGTCCTGACCTGAACATGTTTACATATCAATATCCAGTTACAAATATAGCGCCACCTGCTGGGAACAGTAAAATTGCCTATAACTCAGCCACATAATGTCCGATCTGCCTGAAAATTCACATGGTTGATTAAAATCCTCTCCTGAAGACATCTACATATCAATATTGAGTCACAGTCATAGCGCCACCTGCTGGCAACGGCAAAATTTCCTATAATTCAACCACACAATGTCCGATCTGCCTGAAAATTCACATGGTTGATTAAAATCCACTCCTCAAGACAACTACATGCCAATATTGAGTCACAATTATAGCGCCACCTGCTTGCAACAGTAAAATTGCCTATAACTCAGCCAAACAAAGTCCGATCTGCCTGAAAATTCACATGGTTGATAAAATTCCACTCCTGAAGACATCTACATGAAAATATTGAGTCACAGTCATAGCGCCACCTGCTGACAGGAGCAAGTATGGCATAAATCCTTGATTTTCTCAGGTTTTTTATATATATCAGCTTTAATTATTATTGTTCGCGGTTCTCTGTCGTCCTACGGCCACCGGGTGGCGGTGAGCCCGTGTGCGAGGTCCCTATCATCGCTGCTTGCAGCTTTAATTTTGTATTATTATTTTCATGGGGTTTGAGTTGTGTGCTTACCTATCCTTCAGAAATAGAGTTCATGACCTTCATAAATTAAAAAATAGGACTGTTTACTTCACTGCAGCTTAACCCATTGAAGCCTGACATATAATGGTCAGAAAAATGTTTTTATTAAATTAACAGTTTATTGAACCTTTCTAAAATGCAGGCTTCTTGTTGTTGAGTTTTACAATTGATACATAAGGCTTTTATGGTTTATAATATAAAAATATGGACCTCACAATCGAGGAGGAAAAAACACCTCAGTTTTATTAACAGGCTCAATCTTCATATTCAAGTCTTGTAAATCAATATCGCAGACACTGACTTAGATTAGATGTCTATGAATTTCATTTGTCACTCTATATCTACCAACAATATGCCAAAAAGTATATTTAAATGCTTTGTTATTACTAAAGCTTTAGTTGTTTTTTGTAGAGCAAAAAATAAATAAATAAATAAATAAAATAAAATGTAGATAGATAGATAGATAGATAGATAGATAGATAGATAGATAGATAGATAGATAGATAGATAGATAGATAGATAGATAGATAGATAGATAGATAGATAGATAGATAGATTAAAGTGTATAAGTCATTCATTAAAACAATCATTTAGGAGAATGACAACATTAAAAACTTTGATTTAATTTGCAGTAAAGAAGTTTGATATTAAAGAGCATTATTAAAAAATGGACAATATGTGCAATGCTGTGTACTTAACAGCATTACTGAGGGAAAGAACTACAATCCCATGAAGCGATGGAAACATCTAAAGCCCCATTCACATCACACAATTTTTATTGTCAGTTACAAAAGTCACTGTCAGATTATGTGATTTTATCTTCATTAAATCTTGACTTGTCGAGGGTAACAAATAAGCCAGACTACTTGTTCCTTCACGATCAGTCATCCTATGATGTCTACGACAAACGTTATTTCCCAAAGCAGTCATAAGTGTTGCTATAACAATATTTCTTATCTTGATTTTAATGTTTTTTTTTTTTATCTTATGTCAATCTTAATAAATACTCACGCTTGCTGACAACTAGGCTACATTATTTAAGGACATTCATTATGACATTGATAATATCAAATGTATATTTACTTTTAATATTAAGATATTTTCTTTTAAATCCAAATGTATATTTTCCAGCCATGGGTTGCCTATCAAAAATCCCTAGAAAGCACATCAGCAGCAAGGAAAAATCATACTCAGAAAGACATAATCTTTAAAACAATGAGGTTTGTGATATAACAATTACAGTGAAGCATTCAATAAATTCTTATTTTCCATGGAGCAAAACAAATCATCCACCCGCACAGCTGAGTAATGGATGGGCACAAACAAAAATATAATTCGTATATTTTTCTAGGAAAAAAATATTTTTTAAACAAATTTTGTTCGTAATTTTAAAATTTGTATCTTAATTTTAATGTATTTTTGTTCGAGAATACATGATTGAATCTTGTGTCACGATGCCCAGTTGTAGTTTACGAGTCCCCACGACAACCTATGTCAAGGAAATCATGTCAAAATTATGACAAAATCTTGTGATCCAACCAGGGCTTAAATCAGTGGAGGATTATAAAGCTGTTCATTGTAGAAAATGTCAGGTTCCAAACAATTCCTTCATGTTGTCCCAACACAAATCAACGAAGCTAACTTTATTGTTTATATATTGTTTTATACAACTTCAAGTGAATTGTATATAAAATAATTAAAGTGTCCCTCCAAAAAACACAGAATTGTGTTGATTTGAGCTCATTTTAAATAAGTTTGAACAAGCAGCAAAAATTATTTTATGAGTGTTGGTTGTATCCACACTGTACAAAAACTATAGTAAAACCCAATTAATTTTAAAAGACCCTTTAACTTAATTATATCAATTAGAACAGACTTTAAAGAAGCTCATATGACATAAAAAATAAGTTCAAATACGATTACATATTTTAACTAATATAAAAATTTTACATAATAAAAGTTCTCATATTTTTTAAAGCGCACAAAACAATATTTAACATCACAAAATACACACATAAATATTAAAGATATTAAATACAATACTATAAGGGGCTGTGTAGGATTCAAATCAAACTTTGCTGGAATTTATTTGTTTGTGGGATGGATAGAGTTTGTATGTATGTGTGTGTATGTGGGTGTATGCATGCATCAAGTTTATATGTATATACGCAAGTTTCATATATATTGTTTTGAACATCTAATAGTATAGGTGTAAATGAGAGTAATTTATAGGTGTATATGCATGTGTTTTATGTATGTGTTGATAAGCAAATTTATTTAAATCCTACACAGCGCCTCATACTATACTCATTAATATATTATACAGTACAATACTCACTCACATGATTTGATGTGTTTCATGAAAGTGGGCAGAGCTAAAGATCTCTTTTTGGAATAGTATGCTGGCTGTAAAAAAAATATATATGACAAATTGTAAAAAAAAAAAAAAAAAAGAAAAAAGCCATAACAAAAGTTTTGTTACTTTACCTTATTTTAATAAGTTAAATCAGGTTTTGATATTTTTTTTATTCATTTAACTTAATATCTTTATTTAGATTGACAAATTGAGATGAAAGAAAAGTTCATTTGATATAAAAGTTGCTGCTTTTAAATTTAATTATTCTTTTTTTAAGTTGAATTAATTTATTGTGATTTATTGTGTTTAGCTATTAGATATGATAGTTAATAAACCACAGAAATTAAAACAATGTTCAAAATATGACAACATGCCCCAGCCTGACATGTATATCGTTTTGACACTTTTGATGACAGAGACAGTGTATGGATGATGATCCTATAATGACATGAGTTATACTTGAACGTTCATCACGGCACATCGTAACATGTCTGCACTCGTGCAACTGCAAGCTCACATCTCTGAAAACTATAGTTATTTTATACTATTATTCATTGTGTCACCCCTCTCTTCATCCTTTCATTCTTCAACTTTGATTAACAGTGTGTCCCGAGGGCCAGATATTTCTATCCATCAGTGGAGAATCAGTTTTTGTCTCCACTTGTACAGCTTTGTCTAAAGCAAGCATGCAGTGTACGGTTAATATGTGAGCGATCATGTGTAAATGTATATGTGTCTGGATGAAAGCATGCAATTCCATTAGAAATGATTGACGTTAGTCTATAGTTGAGCATTTGGGAATGTGCTGATATACACTGACAATCAGAGGCCATAAAATTCCAATGGTGTGTGACACCGAGTGAAAACAACCAGCAGCTGTGAAACGTATCAGGTGGAATTAAAAATGTATTATTATTACAATTATTATTTATTGTGTGTTGTCTTCCAATAAAACATCCAAGCATCCACTTTTACCAGAATTGCGGGAGAATTTCAAGCATTTTCTATAAATTTTCCTTAAATTGAAATAAACAACAAATATATAAGTTATGAACTGAATCCATTATTAATGTGAAAAAATACAAAATTGCATAATGTGATAGGAAACACTTGATTCTGTTAGTAAATGTTGTTTAAATTACTGGGTAACACTTAGTCACAAAACCATGATATTAACTACTAGCTTATTACCTGCCTATTATTAAGATATTAACTGTTCATTAGTAGTTATAAAGTATTTATTTTTATTTTATATTTTTATTTTGCATCCCTAATCCTACCTAAAACTTAGAGTGCACTCACTTATTATCCGAACCATGCCCAGGCACGTTTCCTGGTTCGTTTGACAAGTGTGAGTGCTCCGAATTAGGGCCCAGTTTTGGTTGGAAGTGATGTGCCAGAGCGCAGTTCGGTTGAGCTTTGGCGCGGTACGCTTGTAGTGTGAGTACAAAGTGCGCCTGAGCCTGAAACCGAAGAAGCAGTGTCACTTTTTTCAATGAACACGTACTGTCATCGTTTATCAAAGATGCAAACATCACGCTGCACATCAGCGACACCTTCAACAAACCTTTTAATAAGTGCAGCACATGGACTTTAATGATAATTTATGAGGGTTAAAAGTTGTGGATCTGTTCGGCAAAATATCTGACTGTGTGTCACTGCATCCCAAACGACTACAAATAACAGAAAGCTCGATTCGGCACGGTTAAAGGCAACTGCACCTAGTGTGAACATGCCCTTGAAACTAACAGCTAATTAGTGGTTTATTAAGCTAATAGTGTTAGATAATGGTTTGTTAATACCGTGAATTGTGACCTAAACAAAAGTGTTACCAATTATTGTTAACTTTTAAACCATTAACAGAGTTGACATTTTCCACCATTTTGTGCATTAGCTCAAGATGCTAACTTTAAACCTAATGATATGTATTTTCATAATAATATTGTTTTTAAGAAAATTAATTAAAATAAATCTATGAAACATCACAATAACAAAACCAATAATTAATTTACTATTAGTGTATCCTAAACAAATTTAGGAGAGAAAAATGTGTCTGTGCCTTCCAGGGTTTCTCACCAAGGGAACTGACAACATTGGAGCAAGTCACGCGCTTTTTCGGTCAGTGCTAGATTGTTATGCATTTTATAAGAGAATCTATAACAAAGTAACAGAGTTGACCATGAACATGACAGACACTAAGTGAAATTACAAATAATACAAAAAATAAATGTTCCATCCAAGTGTTTTTCTTAGTAAACACAGAGAAAAGATGAACATCAAAAATGTCAAAAATAGAAGGGCGTCTTTAAGTTAGTGTAAAAGGAGCCAAACGGACCCTTTATTCACATGAAGAGAAGTTAATATTTCCAAATATGTGAAATGTCCAACATATCTTTACAATGTCACTAACTCATTCAAGTCCACAAAAATGACCGGTGGTCCAGAAAAGAATGACAACGCTTGACAGGACAGGGAAATATGGAATAATCTCAGTGGGGAATCAGTTCAACACTGACACTGGAATTGTTCACCAGTTAAGCAATAAACAGGGTAAGGATCACACACATGCATTTGTTAATTATTGATGTGAATGTTAATAATTTAAGTGGACTTTGTAAATTCTTAGCAAAGGGCAGAATCTGAACTTAATTTTTCAGATGAATGGAGCTCTGGAATGAATGAGCAAGTGCTGTTTTTTTATTCATGCATGAACAATTAAGGTAAGAGTCTCATCATTTAGCAATTTTGTCGGGCAAAGGAGGAGTAATTAAATATGTGTTCACACTCGGCAGGTTTAGTTGAAGTTACATACAAACTCTATTGGTCTGTCAGTGATTTGATTGACAGTTTAAATGCTGGCATTTGAATGTTGGTATGCTCCAAACAAGACAGAGATTGCTGAAACAATGCTTCCAAACAAACATATACCTGTATATGTACACATTTCACAGCTGAAAACAGTAACAAATGCCCAACACACACATTTCTGGAGGGTATTTGGTAGGTTTTGTTGCAAAAATTATAGCAAAACTCTTTTGTTTGACTTGGTCCTAAAATTGACTGTGTGAACGCTAAACCAACTGTATATTTTTCTCTTTGGTTCTGGTTCTGTGGTTTCTTTTGGTTTGGTTTCTCTTCAGTCAAAAGAAACAAAAGAACCAAAACAACAAGTCTGAAAACACCTTAAAAACTCCATATTAATATTTATTTAATTTCCCTTTTTTGCCAGGTACAATGAAGGCACTTTTCAACCGGTCAAATGTTATCACTGGATTATTTTTGGCCTTATCAGCTTTCACCCTAAGCTGCAGTGGAGGAAAAATTCTCCTGTATCCTGTGGATGGAAGCCATTGGGTCAATATGAAAGTCCTGATAGAAGAGATGCACTCCAGGGGTCACAGCATCACGGTAATCCGGCCTAAATCCAGCTGGTATATCACAGAAAAGTCTCCTCTATACACTTCCATCACAATCCAGGACAATGTTAATGATTTTGAAAACTTTTTTGAAGATTATTTATCGAAAGTGATGGAGATAGAGCGAGGCGAAGGTTCTGGACTAGCGTTCTTGAAACTCCAGTATGATCTGTTCTCAATGCTGTCAACAGCACATGAAATTGCTTGCAAAATGGTGTACACTATTTTAGAAGATAAGATGCTTGTAAAAAAGCTTAAAGATGAACAGTATGATTTAGTGCTCACCGATCCCGCCATAGCAGGAGGAGTGTTTTTAGCACATTATTTAAAGCTGCCTCTTGCTCTCAATGTACGATGGATCACCAGTGGTGAAGGACATTTTGCTATCGCACCATCTCCAATGTCTTATGTTCCTTTACCAGGTTCTGGTCATACAGATAAAATGTCATTTGCTCAAAGAGTTAAAAATGTTTTATTCAAAACCTTTACTTTCCTCCAGAACAGATTTGTGGTGGGTCCACATTACGACATGCTTATAGACAAGTTTTTAGATTACAAAACAGATATTGTTGGCCTCATTCAAGCTGCTGATATCTGGCTCATGAGGGTTGATTTTGTCTTTGAGTTCCCCAGGCCAACCATGCCAAATATTGTTTACATGGGTGGATTTCAATGCAAACCTTCTAAGCCTCTACCGGCAGATCTGGAAGCATTTGCGCAGAGTTCAGGAGAGCACGGCTTTATTATTATGTCCCTGGGAACACTTGTCAAAAGTCTTCCAGACGACATGGCGAATGCTATCGCAGCTGCATTTGCTAGATTACCTCAGAAAGTCATCTGGAGGCATCTTGGAGATCGACCGTCCAATGTTGGGAACAACACTCTTATTGTGGACTGGATGCCGCAGAATGACCTCCTGGGACATTCAAAGATCAAAGCGTTTGTGGCTCATGGAGGAACCAATGGAGTGCAGGAGGCCATTTTCCATGGGGTACCAGTTCTGGGTGTCCCTTTGTTCTTCGACCAGTTTGACAACTTAATACGTGTTCAGGGGAAAGGAGCGGGTAAGATACTTAAGCTGTCAGAACTCAATGCCCAAGCTTTCGAACAAGCCCTTCGGGAGTTGCTCAATGACGGCTCCTACAAGAGGAACATGCAGACACTGTCCACTCTGCACAGGGATCAGCCCATGAGGCCACTTGACACGGCCATTTTCTGGATTGAGCATGTAATCAGACATAAAGGTGCAACACACCTGAGATCAGAGTTTTACAAGATGCCATGGTACTCGTACCATTCTGTGGATGTGTTTTTGGTTCTATTCACTGTCGCTGCTGTGTGTATGCTTTCTACCATTGCAGTAATCAGATATGTGTGCTATAAAATGTGCTGTAAGAGAAAAAGTAAAAGTGAATGACACTATGTGAATGCTGTCATGCAGAGACAAAGCAATGGGAAATCAGATTTGCTGATATTATTATGGTTAGTATGCTTAGTATTGTAAAAGTGTGTTTGATTGAACTTTTAATGATGTTTACAGTCTTTTAATATGTGACATGATATACAATATATGGCTTTAAAAGCACAAAATAAAAATGTGGAAACATGTTTCATGTAAAAATGTATGAAATAACTCAATGTGATACAATACAAAACGTTATATGAACACTGGTCTTTGTTTACAGTAAAATTAAGAGTCTTTGTTCAGGAATCCTAGTTACAAATGTATGTGTATGGTCAGTTTGACCAGATAAAATCAAATTAAATTAAATTAAAAATAATTCTCATGAGAGCCATTAATTCACAAATAAACTGCATGAAAGTAATTGAGTAAAATAACAGCTCAAAAATTAACGTGCATGTTTGTCACATTAAAGAACTTATAAATATCATTAAATATTGACTCAGAGACTAAACTGCTTATAATTGATTCAGTAAAAAGAACTGGCTCATAAGTTTCTTTCATTTAAACAAAATCAGACTTAGCATGGTCCAACAGGGTTGTGCTTATTCTTTTAATGAGTTATGGGTGTGTTTTGAGCATAATGTGCATTAAACAAATGAGAGTCTCATCTGACATTCTCTTTAGGAGTCAGTTGCGTCGCGCCATGGCACATTTGCTATTTACATGAATGAGCTTTGTAAGTGTAAAAACTGAACGCTTACACAGTTAAACAAACCATATGGAGTCAGAATAAAGAACAAGGCTCCTCCATTCAGCCTGTTTACTTTCTCTTTACTTTACTTTTACTCTTTACTCATTTACTTACGTAGATAAGGAAATGGTGTTGTACACACTCCACTGAAGACTTCTATTAGCCTGCTTATATTTATTTTGTTCGTTAAGCACAAAGAATTTCTTCAAACCTATTTCTAAATTCAGTTCTAATTTCCAGCAAATGAATAAATGAACAATAATAATGAAGTGTCGTCAAAAAACTGAGTTATGCCTAAACACTTAATTCCTCCTATGCCTCATATAAGTGAAGCATACGTCTCCAAAACCCAACAGGTTGAGAAAGCTAAACTTGTTTTTACAACTGAGGACAAGAAAGCAATTTACACAACTATAAGAGCAGCAGTGAACAAGTGCTATAGACAAGTTTCAGGTGTGTAAAGTCTAAGAAGCAAAGCATTAGAAAAGTTATTTATTTATTTTTTTAAACAAATATAAATATGCATATAATAAATGATATTGCTAATAAAAATACCATTATACGAATGCAAATTGTTATGAATAAACTGAAAAAAGCACCACAGGTTAAAGAAGGCATGGAGGTAGTGTTTTTATATATTTATAGAAAATAATCCTTTTTGTAACATTTTAATCCTTTATTTTTTCATATGTAAAGATATTTATGTTTTGCTGTACATCCTGTGTGTATTAAGCAATGTGTAAGCATTTGGACCCATTTAGGCGCACAACTAACACACTCTGCACTAATTTAGACAAGCTTTTAGTTGGTCAATGGTGCAGTCTATTTCAGTTCCTCAAAACAGAAACATGCCAACAATGCACCTTAACACACCTCATTTTTAAACCAGCACACCCTTAAGTCCATAAAGTGGTGGAAATGGATTTGCTATTTAAACAATGTGGCTCAAAACATGAAAATTAGGGTTGCGATAGTCTGAAAATAGCAACAAATCGTGCCAAACACGTCTTGTGCCTTATTGCGCCGTGGATGCATGTGTGTGATGGTGTGTTAATGTTCTTTAATTGATCAAAACTGGTCACAATGTGCATTTTTGATTTACAAAAACGAACTTCCTGATAGAAGTCATTTGTTCAGGAATCAGACTAACCCTAAATCATAAGAGCGTCTGAATTTTGAGCTTATGATTCACTTAAAAGAAACAAGCAAAAAGTTAACCAGTTCTGTAAGAAGCCTAATTCTCAAACAGTAAATAGATGCTTCATTATAAGGTACATCATATTACATAAAACCAGTCAAATGAATGAATTCCTAAAAAAGTCAGCATACTTGAAAAGCACAGCCTTGGGCTAATGGTTCATGTTTGAGAACATCTACAATCTCAGTTTCGAGTGCTTTTTTTTAAAGTCATCTTGACAGAAGGATGAGTGTGGTGTTATTGTTAGCATTCTCTCAGATGCTGTACAGCAACTCAAGCTCATAGAGGTCATCGCAGAGGGTCAGTGAATATGCCACATGTGCTGACATGCTCACTTTATGCTGAGACAGTCGCTAATAGGCATAACGGTGTGAAGATTACCCCTTTTACCCACGTTTACAGCAAACCGCAAATGTGGCTCTGATTACATCCAGATGTCGTCTGTTAGCCTTTGTACATGTGACATGCCATAAGAAGAAAAAAATCTAAAAAAGCGTTTAAAACACTAGCAAGTCCAAAGATGCTCTGCATTAAATGTAGGTTAAAAGTCACTGGATCTGAGGGGAAAGCAGAGCAAATGTATATTCATATATTCGGTGATCCACATACCATTGTTTAAAATGTATACAAATCACTTGGTGGTTTTGTGATGTGGTTTAGTGAAAATTCACAGGGGTTTTAAATCCATACCATTGAATCGAGATGCCGACAGACCGTGAACACAATCACTGATTCAAACTATTTGGGTTTTTGCACACAAGAGCAGCTGTTTTACTGACCATGAATAACTGTATCTGGGGCAGAGGCTACTAAATCCTCAAACCACAATCTATTACAGAAGTGCAGCTGTAAAAGTGCATTGCCGTACAGCCTAAGCCACAGGCACTTTAAACAAACTTACCAATACTTATTTAGAGAACACTCTATGTGATATAAATGATTATCTATTGAATTTGAGGATGTAGTGGCTTGATTTGACCTCAGTGTAATTGCACTATAATGTTATTTAGAGTGAAGATTACTCACACATCAGCATTTTAGCATGTGTAACCTTTTTTAGGAGTAACAAATTGACACAAACAGAAACATGTTTGCTGTGATGCAAAGCTCATTTTGACAAAACTCAGACTTTTAAATACTAAAGAAATCCACTAATTGGTTTCAGGTAATGCAAACAAACAACGGTTTAAAAGAACAAGGCAACAAAGGGAGTTTTAATGAGCTCACCGAGAGAAATTCATAGCAACAGTCTATTTACCTTCACAAGTGTGCTGTGGAGCGTCTTCAGAATTGTGTTGTGAGAAAATGGCCAGGCAGCAGGAAGAATTTAAATGAGTCTTGCAGCAATCTTCTTTGTTCGCAGCACTGTTTGAACTCAGGTTTCACTGCACACAGAGCTCCGCGTCTGATGAGAGGAAATCATTTGTTATAAAAGACGAGTACAAATAAATATGTACATTTGTCTTTAATCAAAAAGCTTACAGCTGTATTGTGATATGGATGAAAGATGTGACTGGATTTGAGAGAGTGCAAACGGCAGGAAGACCTGCATGTTGCCTATACACTGGAACTGATGCATACAAATTTGACACGTCTCTATGAAATATCCTGCAGAAGAAGACAAATAAGAATTAGCTGAGATTAATTATGAATTGATGTCATATATATGGGGTTTCTGTTTTTCTTAAAAACAAAATAAAGCGATTCTGGCATGTCTGGATACTGTATTAGCCTCTAGAGACTATCATTGCATCATTTTCCATTAGGAAACTGTGCTTTTAAATGGTTTACAGGCCTTAAAATTATACCTGTCAGCTATTAAATGGCTGTTATTTCTTCATTTGTCAGTTTCAAGTGTTTTAGTTCTACATTTAAAGAAACTGCTCCATTTACTGTGCTAGATTAACTGCAACTTGTTACAGCACAGAATGAGTTGCTTCTATTGTCCTCATTTGAGTACATTTATTTGGATAAAGGTATCTGCTAAATTCTTAAATGTAAATGTTTGGTGATTTATAACTTCATTCACACCAATATAATAAAAAAACATGGTGAACTACTTTTTTTGGCCGCTAAAAGATTACTATTTCTCATATTTAGCTTCTGTTGCAACCACAGTTAGTTCACTGAACTCACTGTGAAAGTGTTTTAATGTATAAACCAAACTCAACACATTGTAAAAAAAGCAATTAGTTAATTTTCTAAAAGGTCCTATGAAATTAAAAGATGTTAGTGATGTTTTAGATGTTAGTTTCAAGCATATGTATTAGCTAGTGAGCTTCAAAACAGTTAATTTTGAAAACACATAATTTGTGTTTAGAAAAAGTAAAACTGATATGAACATCCAAAGATTGCAGTTTGTCACTTCCACCTAAATGGATCAACAATTTCAGTACTTCAGTTTCTCATCAAATCTTGACCAATAAAATGCTCTCTACTATCTGACATGCCCCGTTACCTTCATGACCTTCTCATTGGCTTTTATTTGATGCGCTTGACGCATCAAATGAAATGCTATTGGCTGTTTTTTTTAAAAAGGAAACAAGTATGAAGCTAATGATAATTTTGTTAATTTTAGTTGTTAACAGTTGTAATATAATATTGTGAATTTTTATATGCCATTCAAATAGTTTTTTATTTAAATTTCTTAATCTGAATTTCTTAATTTGAATATTAAACATCTGAAATTTAAGACAACTGAATTTTTTAAGTCACTTTTTCAATTTCTTTTGTTCTGAATTCATAGACCACAGATATCCAGTTTGTACAAAATACAGTTTCAAGTTTTCAAGATGAAGAAATTCAGAACATTAAATTCAATATTCTAAAATTCAAAACTAGAAATTCAAATCGTGAAATTCAATGCAAGAAGTAAATCGGACTTTAAAAAGTTGTCTTAAATTTCAGATGTTCAATATTCAAGTGAAAAAATTCACATTCAATTTAAGAAATTCAAATTCAACTTAAAAAATTCAAAACATTTTTAATGGCATATAAAAATTCAGATTTATTAAATTGCAATTGTCAGTAATTCAAAATAACAAAATTCAAATTTAGATTGTTTTGGCATATTATTAGCTCCATAGTGGAGCAACTCTGTGTCCCACCTTTCAAAATAGCTAAACTTGTTGTAACTTGTAACTGTTAAGTTGAATTAAATTTTCTAACTATGCACGTCGCTCATTTACTTGATAATTAAAAGGCAATGGGTTTACTCACTTTTTTTGTAAGTAAAGTCAAATAATTGCTTTAAAAGCAATGAGTTTGCTCACTTTTTTAAGTAAAGTCAACTTTAATTGCCTTTTAGTGCACTTTTGAGTTATTATTACTATTATTTCCGAGTATAGATTCACAAAACATATGAATCATTAGAATCATTTGTGAAGGAATTGAACTACACTTGTCACACTACTGTTAGTAATTCACTAAAAAGATATTTGCTATAATATTTTAGTCATTTAATATATTCACGGGTGGCATGGTGGCCTCATAGCAAGAAGGTCATTAGTTTGAGTCCCCCCTGGGCCAGTTGGGATTTTTGTGCGCTCTGGTTTCCCTACAGTCCAAAGACATGCAATATAAGTGAATGAGTGTGTGTCTAAATGCGTGAGTGTATGGGTGTATTATACTATTTGGTTGCGGCTGGAAGGGCATCTGCTGCGTAAAACATATGCTGGAACAGTTGGCGGTTCATTCTGCTGTGGAAACCCCTGATAAATAAGGGACTAAGCTGAAAAAAATGAACGAATGAATGAATGAATAATACATTCATAAACCCAAACCTAACAAAACAAAACAAAAAATGTTTAACTTATGTCCTACATGTGTGCCAATATATTATATCTCTGTGAGCGATATGCAGAGTACATTTTCGCTGCACCTGGTAAAATAGTTTCAGGTTGAAAAACATACAGATCTCCCGCATGATTATGTTGCATATTTTCTAAATGGTTTGAGGGGAGCATCTGGAGCATGACATGCTGAAATAAAATGGCATACCTGAGGCATATAATCACACATGATAAAGAAAGGGAATGAATGTTCAGTGTGAAACAATGTCTGCATTCACACAGCAGTAAGTTGGATACTGGTCTAGTGCTAAATACAAATAAATTTGAGATCATTATCATTACAGCATATTAGACCTGTCCTATAGTACAGTGTTAACAGACTGTATTTTGGTTTTATCATAGCAGGTGTGAGCACACAGATGTATATTAATTGTGCGGTTCAGTGAAAGTAGAGCAGGAAAAACAGATCTCCGAGGGCCTCTAACAATGGATATTTCTGCAATGGAAGTAATTTGAGTGACAGATGTTGTTTAATACTGTGAAGGCCCAGTCTTGGACTGAAGCCTCCTCCATCCACACAGCCCACATCACTGCTGGCCAGACGCTCGCTGATTAGCTCATGCTTTCATGCCTTTTACAGACCGGGATCTGTTTTCTTAACCCCTTCTTTATATTTCCCTCAGCTTGTACATTTTAATTAAGTCTTGATGGGATCGTAAAAATATGTATTTATATATTTTTGGTCACCTCACAGCAAGAAGGTCACTGGTTTGTGTCCCGGCTGGGTCAGTTGGCATTTCTGTGTGGAGTTTGCATGTTCTCCCAGTGTTGGCGTGGGTTTTCTTCAGGTGCTCCGGTTTCCCCCACAGTCCAAAGACATGCTGTATAGGAAAATTCAATAAACTAAAGTGGTCGTATTGTATGTGTGGGAATGAGAGTATATGGATGTTTCCCAGTACTGGGTTGCAGCTGGAAGGGCATCCGCTGTGTAAAACATATGCTGGATAAGTTAACAGTTCATTCTGCTGTGGTAACCCCTGATGTATAAAGGGACTAAGCGAAAAGAAAATGAATTAATGAATTATTTAGATTTTCAGCATTTCTAGTTTAATTTAAACACACTTGTTGAAATCTGGGAAAGATAATGTAAATGTTTCTTTGCTTTTTCTCTCTTTTTTTTGAATAAGTTACAAATTAGGTGTTTTTTGTGTTAAATTTTTTTCTGTACGTTGTATACCTCTAAAAGCCACACATTTTCATGTGACAATAAAAAGGAAATGTTAATATTTAATATTTCTTTATTTTAATAATGTAGTTTTCTTATTATTTTGTGGAGGAAAATTCATTTTCACAGACATTAATAGTAAAACATAATAAAGATATTTCACCCAAAATTGAAAATGTACTCATTTTTTACTCACCGTCAAGTGGCTCCAAAACTATATGACTTTCTTTCTGCTGTTGAACACAAAAGAAGATGTTTTGAAGAAAACTGAAAACCTGTAACCATTGTCTACCACAGTAGAAAAGAAAAACTATAGACTAAGAAAAGTCAGTGGCTTCAGGTTTCCAAAATGTTTGCATTTAACAAAGAGAAAGAATCTCATAAAGTGTGAGTAAATGCTGACATAATTTTCCATTTTGGTTGAACTATCCCTTTAAATGCTTATGGAATATTGTGTTTTTTCCAATCCAGGCTCATTCTGAAAACGTACCCCTATACTTTTCTGGAGATACATTCCAAGAGCTACTTTTTTGCAGCTTTTGTTTTCGCGGATCAACCAGAGGCCGCTGTGTACGCTTTTGAGATGTCAAATTTCTCTCATGAGTTCCATTCGTGCCTGCTGTTTTCACATAAATCCACCAGAGGCCGCTGTCGACTGATTGACTAACCAACTGACCAATTGATCCCCCCACCCACTGCCTTCCCTAAACCCAACTGATAGTGTTTTCAAAAGCACCAACTGACCCGCCTACCCACTTCCATAAGCCCAACCGACAGTGTTTTGAAAAGAAATCCATAAAAACAAAAGCCTCCTGATTTTTACCAGATTTTTTTGATTTTCTCACCATGTTATTAACTTATTTTATTTTTTGGCTTTTGTTTTTGTCTCACCTGCTTTCTGGATCCATTCTTCGGCAGACTGGAACCCTGTTGTCACAGTCAGCTCCTTTCTGCATCCCAAGTCCACCAAACAGGTCACAGCGGGAAAGGTGTCCATACAAGTAGTCAGCTGCTAGCATGAAAAGGAACGGCGTCATACCGCCCAATAGTTTTGTTTTGAAGATGAAATGCAGCCATACATACTTCTGACTACATAATTCATGATCTCCAGAAATGTATATAGTACTACGTTTTCATAATGAACCTATGTTGGTTTTTCATCTTAAGATGAGGTCTGAGGCCCACAGAATAAGATGTCTGTATCACAAGATTTCATGCAAAGCCTATATTTTAAGCAAACAGGGGACTTACCAAAGTTTGGGGACTTACCATGAGAGATGCGATGTATTTGAACATTTTGTTAATTTCCTTGTCTTGCGTGGGAAAGTATGGCAGTCCTGTCATGTAACCTTGAAGATTAGAGAAAGCAGATATAAGTAGGAGAAAGCCCTCTATTCCTTGTCAAACTGTAGTGACCTGTGTATGACCGTCTGTCCATCTCTTGCAAGAGACATCTTTAAATATAATTGGACATATTTGTCTCTTATTCAGTGGTTTATTCAGACTTTTAAATTGCCATGACAAATGCTTTATTTTTTTATATCTGTCCATATTAACATCAATTAATAAAAACATATTAATTGAATTAGATGGATATGTAATGCAATGTAATGTGTATTTATATAGTGCATTTATTGTGTATGGCCATTCACCCAAAGTGCAAAACAATCATGAGGGGGGTCTCTCCACACCACCACCAGTGTGCAGCATCCACTTGGATGATGCGACGGCAGCCACAGGACAATGGCGGACACACTAGCTATTGGTGGAGACAGTGATACAGCCAATTCCGTGGATGGGGATGATTGGGAGGCCATGATCGGTATAGGCCAATGGAGGGAATTTGACCAGGGTACAGACATGTATACATCAAGCTGAATTTGAATAATTTCACTTGCCAAAACTGCTTTCCATCCACTCTGCCATTGATATTTTTAACATCATAAATGAATGAGAAAGTGTTCAAGTCAGGAAGTATATTTTTCACGGATGTGACAGCTAAACGAACGCATTCATCCCTCCTGACAATGAGCGTCTTACACAGACACCGAAAAACAAAGCTTCTAAGAATCTCTGATCTGTATGAAACCTTGTGTTTCCTTCTCTCCCTCAATCTCGAGCTCCTCTAGGCTTTTTCCATTCGTGGTGTAGTGCAGAATCCCTCAATTTTCTTCCCCAACAAGCATGACCAAATTTCTGCAGGCCAGAGACACTTTTGTCATTGGATGCAGTTTCAGTGCATTTCACATTCATACCATTACCTTATCCTATTTATTTAATGAGGTCTATAGGAACAAACTGTGACAGGAAGATTAGCTTACTGTAAGTCTTACTCACAGCTTTGTTCACTCCAACAGCTGCATAAGAAAATGCATGTAATTGTCAAAATACATATTCTAACTTTAAATCGAGCCATTACCGGTTTGGCAGACGGAGAACACACACACAGATGACTCAAAACGGAGGATTACTGAATGGAAGAAGGTGCTCACGAGCCTATTGTGTGCTCAAAGGGAATCTTTAGAGATCAGATATAATGCATCTTACCAGAGCTCACAATACAGAACATTTAGCTGGAAAGAACATTGAGTCTTGCTTCCTCTTTGTGTAAAGGTTGTATAAATCCAGGTTTTAATCTCATCAAGGTGCATGGGGGCTCCTGATGATATTATAATGTCTTATTTAGTTCACTGTTTCTCTTGTGGTGTGAATCAGGATATCACAAACATGGATTTGGACACTAGATAGGGACTTGATATATACTAAAATTTAAGATAATGATCATTCAAATACTTGCAGCATGATTACATGGGTACCAAAAAAACAACCACAACTAGTATTTAAAAGGTTTTCAGTTTTTAATAAATTAAAATATAATTTAGTACAATCATTTAATCTTTCTATATATTTTAATAAACACAGGGCATGATAATAATGAACTTTTTCAAGTTTCCCCTTAAAACATCCTTTATTAGGGTAGCTTTTATGTGATTTATGATATTTCTTTGTCTTTATTGTTTCTGCTTTAGTTTTTGACTAGTTTTTGTGCTTGTCTCTTTTGTATGCTCTAACTTTTTATTTGTTTATAAACATGCTACTTTTAAAGGTGTCATAAAAAATAAAGCTGTTGGGTCAAATATGGAAAAACACATATGTCCATATTTGTCCCATTTTGGGTTATGACAACCCAGCATGTTTTCAACCCAGGCTCATTCTAATTACGTACCTATATACATTTCTGGAGAAAGCAAAATACATCCTAGGAGCTACATTTTTTTTTGCAGTTTTTGTTTTTGCAAATCCACCAGATGCCGCTGTGTACACTTTGTTAGATCTCAAATTTCTCTCGCGAGTGCCATTCAAGCCTGCTCTTCTCACATAAATCTACCAGAGGCCGCTGTCGACTGACTGTCTACTGACTGTCTACTGACTGAATGACTGACTTACTGACCAATCTACTGATCCACCCTCTCCTTCTCAAAACCCAACCGATAGTATTTTAAAAAGAACTGACTGACCCACCCACGCCCTTCCCTAAACCCCACCGCAGTCTTTTAAAAAGCAGTCCAAAAAAAGAAATGCCCTCACCTGATTTTCACCATGTTTTCATGTTTCACCATTTTACCACATTCTCACCCTGTTATTTACTTGTTTATTTTATTTTAAGCTATTATTTTTGTTTTACCTGCTTTCTGGAACTGCTCTTCACTGGACTCGTTCCCGTTATCGTGGTCACCTCCGCTCTGCGTCTCAGGTCCACCAACACACGTTAAGCTACCAGACAAACTGGTAACAGCGGGAAAGCCGTCCATACGGAGGTGAGCGGTCAGCTGATATAAGTGAGAAAAGAAACGGCGTCATACATCCCCATAGCATTCATTTTAAAGAAAGAAAGTGTTTTAGTGTGCATTATTATTATTATTGTTGACATATTTAAACACTGATAAGGGTTAGAAATGCTTCTAAATAAAAAAATAAGCATATCTGAATGGCCTCTGTATATACGTTTAAAAAACAGTTTGGCACATTTTGACACTGATTATACGAGCAGGTAAATCTATTACTTTTTGACTATGTGAAGAAAAAAAAATCTGAACTAACCATCATGTTGGCATTGTCATGTTTTTGGTCAAGAGTTGCATCACTACCATTTACAATTCTTCTACCATTGCCTCTTGGGACACAAAGTACTTTACACAACTCACAATTATGAGAACATTGTGTTACCTTTTTACGGCTTCATAAAACAGTACTGTATACTCTTATCATTGTACCATTTTGCTCTGTAGGGTCCTGTTTACAGAGTGCGTGAGACATACACAAAGAAAAGACACAAATGAAAACAATAAACAAAGGAAACGGAACAGGAAATGTGACTTAATAATGTTATCCAAAAGACACTGGTCATAAAAGAACCTAAAAGTACAAACATCACCCAAAGATGACATCCAGACCACGTTTTATGCTTCCTGACAAAGCTTTTTTTTCTTCAGTGAAGGGCGTGTCATGTTTCAATGACTGATGTGTGCAGATATGGAAAAGAACAGTTGTGTGTGAGATTATTTGATGGATAGTGCTGGAGAGCGTTCAGAGATGTACAAAGGAGATCGCTTGGAGCTGTTTTTTATTTTGCTTTGCAATTTTTGAGTTATGAGAAAGAAGCTGTCTACTTTAGGAGTAATGTCAAAGAACACAATACTTGACAAGATTAACATATAATATGGAATTAAAAAAAGAAGTGCACAGCTGCCCTGCCCGTTTGCTATTAAAAATTCCAATACTATAAATAATGGCGTATTTCAGCACATGTGCTGCCTAGTTTCTGTTTGGATTTCATAGATAAATTCCTACCATGAAATATTTTGAGCTTTTGTTCATTAAATAGATATTATGTTTGCTGACAGCACTGTGGCCATTTTTACCTCCGTTGTTGGGAGATGGAAAGTTTGAGTCAGTATGGAAGCACATGTATACTGGGACTCAAACAAGCTTAGACATAGACTTTACATCACCTTGAGCCTCTCATGTCACTGTCCAACACCAGACGCCTTAACAAGTTTGAGCTGAAGCGAGGCTCGCTTTGAAGATGCATCCATCACCTATGACAAAGAAAATATAGAAATATTAGTACAGTATTTATAACCTGGAAACCTTTGAAGATGATTGATTTAATATGTCATTTATATCTATATTGGACCCCACAGTTTGATTTTTACAACCACTTTAGCAGAATTATCGGAACTTTGGTATATTTTAAAACTTCAATTTCACAAATTTCTGATTTAATGGTTAAATCACCTGTTCAAAATGAAATCAGTATTGATAATTGTCATCAAGACATCCCTTATGAACAGAAAGAGCTTCCTTAATATTCCATATACATATCAAAATCATAAAACAAAATCAATAACACAGAAAAATAAACTTTAAGAAATAAAGAAATAAAAACAACAATAAACATATTATAATTTGTTCATGTCATTTCTCCAAATACAATAATTTAGAAATCAAATACCCTCACATAAATAGTATAGTTAATAATAACTTGGATTGATGTGAATAAAAGCTGAGAGGAGGAGCACAAAAATAAAGCTTCAGTTAAAAATACGTCAACATCCTAAAAAAATAAAAGTCCCTCATCATCTAAAGACAGCAATGATCCCGAGATGTTCAAAGCCCAGAAAAGGAACCAAAAACATTGTGAAAACATTCCATGTGGCTTCAGTGGTTCAATTGTAATCATACGAAGCTCCAAGAACATTTTTCTGTGCCAAAAAAGGACTTTGTTTGCCTGTGTGTTTTGCGGCAAATTATGGTGCAAGTTTACTAGAGCGATGTGATGCTTGTGTGTTGCGTTGCTGAATCTTATGGCAAATACATTGTATTGTCAGCAGTAAACAAGCACCCAGATAACCTGATGAGGAAGAGAAAACATGGTATGATTCACTTGATGATTACACACTATAAAAAAATCTGTTAATTAACAGTTTCCATATGTTAATAATAATAATAATAATTCCTTACATTTTCATATTGCAATTTTCTGGACACTCAAAGCTCTTTAAACATTGGGAGGAATCTCCTCATCCACCACCAGTGTGCAGCCTCCACCAGCTGATTGGTGGAGAGGACACAGAGTGATGAAGCCAATTATGATATGGGGATGGTTAGGAAGCCATGATGGACAGAGGCCAATGGGCAAATTTGGGCAGGATGGCAGGGTTAAACCCCTACTCCAGGACATCCTGGGATTTTTATTGACCAATAAGAGAGTCGGGACTTTGGTTTAACGAATGTTGAAAATTCAACTCGGAAAGTTTAATAGATTAACAAAGGGACTTTTATTTACATTTTAGTAATTTGAAATAATATAATGCATAAGAAATAATATAAAGAGAAATAAGTCCGTGAAATAACAGAAAATGTATTGGCAAGTTTTTTTGTACCATAATATACAACACCAACCCAGACAATATATTACTTTAACCTTAGAAAGTTTGAAAAAGTGACTTTTGTTAACATTTTTAATAGTTTAAAGTTTGTTGGAATAAAGATCAAGGTCCCATAATGCAATTCAAAAGCATAAATAAATGAAAAAAAAAAAATGAAAATCACAAAATACAGAAAACTGCTAATTTAAGGATTGTTTACAGTGCAATTGAATCACTGAAGTCACATCGAATGTTCGTAGTATTGTGGACTTTAAACGTCTCTGGACTATTACTGTTATTGGAGGGTCAAACAGCTCTCGAATTTAATCTAAAATATCTTAATATGTCCTCCAAAGAGGAATGAAGGTCTCAGAAAACTGTAACAACAATTGGGTAAGTAATTAATAACCGAATTTCATTTCTGTGTGAATGAACCCTTTAAATAACAGACTGACTTACAAAAATGTCTGCAATACAAACACAAAGAACTACAAGTGTGATTCACATTGTCAAAAAGGTAATCCAAACTGAAATGAAATGTTCTGGTGCGCTACAGATGTTCTGTGATGTTCCTCTCCAGCTCATGGAAGAGAGTTATGGCAACTGATCAACAAACAAATAACAAACAAAGCCCTGCTGACAGCTCGGTGTAGTACAAAAGAATTTATATGAACTCCTCCATCCACTCAAAAAGGATGTTATTGTTTGCATAATGCATTTAAGGTGTTTTAGAATTACACAGAAAAATTTTGATGTTCTGTTTGTTTTTGGGATCCATCAGATTCACGGAGCTCAGTGTCCCGTGTGATTTATGAAGAGATGTTGCTTTTTTAACCTCTCGAACCTCTTCCTATTTTTTCTTTACTACACAAGACACCGCATTAATCATCACTCTAGAATTTGACTGCCTGGAACATCAGGAGTGTTGACTTGAGTTTTCATCTACTGGATACGTCAATGTCTAGAGACAGAGAGCTTAAAAAACACAAGCATTGTTTTATTTTACACCCTCACTAGACATATTTCGTTTACGAGAGATGTTACGCTTGGCAATCCCACAAGCGGCTGTCCTCGAGAGTGGAGAAGTGAAGATGGACATGACACCAGAATATCAAGGAAGCATGAAACAGAGAGGAAACAGTGAGAAGACTTGTTTACAGCTTGTCTAAAACAGTCGAGCCAAATGAACTGGTTCAAATGAGATGCACTACAGATGGCGGAGAACAACAGGTCTGCTGGTGTTTCCATTTCATTTGTTTATTAAAAAACATGAAGCTAGTCATACTTTCTACTGCCACTTCAATAAGAGGAAGATGGAAAAGATTAGAATGGCCGGTGCTGATCTACGATAACTTCAGCAATTACAAAATGGAGAGTATTAAAACAAATGCCAAATATATATCCATAAAATTTCCAACACCTTATCTGGATGCTGCTATTGTATTGGCCAGTAATGTGGTGTTATGGAAGTGGAGCTTTCCAGTAAAATAATCATATATTGCTGCACTTTTTGAAAGCATAATAAAAAGATTATCACTTAAATTTCCTTTTGCAGAAACATTTCGGATAACAAACAATAAAACAACACATTCAGTGGGAAAACATTAATGCATAAATATTCCTATTAGTTTCAGTGTTTTTGATGTTAATTGTCAGCATCTGAGTATTATATTATAGTCTATATAGTCTGTTTAATGTTTTGTTACTTCATGGTTCAATTCATATTGATTCTTGAGGTCACAATTCAATTAAACTTGAATAAATTAATCAATTCAATTGATTTTGAAACAATTTTGATTTCCTGTTTGCTGATATTTGTTTGCTGTTTCGTACTTTTTTCTATGTATTGTAATTGTGTTACTTAAAGGGAAAAACATTCAACACAGGCTCTTTGTAAATATGTAGCCCCATATACATTACAAGAGAGTACAAATTAGCCAGAGGTACGTATGGCTGCATTTAGTCTTTAAAATAAATGCTACTGGGTGGTATGATGCCGCCGACGGCTTCTGTTTCTTTTTGCACTACCAGCTGACCATGTGTACAGCTTTTCCGCTCTTACCAGTTTGCCCAGTGGCTCGCCATGTACGTATGCAGACTTGAGAAGCATAGCGAAATTGACCGCAATGACAGCGTTTGAGTCTGGGGAAGAACGATTCCAGAAAGCAGGTAAAACAAAAGGCAAAAAATAAAATAAACAAGAAAAGAACAGGGTGAGAACGTGGTAAGATCTGAAAATGGCTTTTCTTTATCTGGATTGCTTTCGAAAACAATTGGTTGGGTTTAGGGAAGGCGGTGGGCACCTCTGATATCTGATCCGGCACCTCATTTTACCGATCCCCCTCCTAAACCGCCCTCCTCCCCTGTCCGCTGTTCACTTTCACTTTCTTCCGCGACTCCCCAACTGTTCACTTTCGTGCCGCCTGCTCACAATCGTCCACGACACCGCTCCGCCATCCACCGCACCAGTCCACTATCCCCCAACCCCCCACTCCTAGCTCTCCACTTTCATGCGTGGCCCCTCTCCATCCTCGGGTAACATGCCGGATCTATAACCCCGATCTGTTCCGGGACCTCACAATTCACAAATTAAGCACTGGGGTGGGGGTATCCGTCAGTCAGTCAGTTGACAGCAGCCTCTGGTGGATTTACGTGAGAAAAGCAGGCACGAATGGTACTTGTGAGAGAAATTTGAGGTCTCAAAAAGCCTCTGGTGAATTTGTGACAACAAAAACTGCAAAAAAACTGCAAAAAAAAAAACTTACCTCCTGGGACGTATTTAAGTTTCTAAGTTTAAGTTTAAAGCTTTATTAATCCCCTTGGGGCTATTCATTCAGACATGGTGGTGCTTCACATATAACAAGAAAGACACAATAAAACCAACACTTAACATCAAGTACTCAAACAAAAAACAGAAAGAAATAAAAGTGGAAAATAATAATAAAAAATTCAATAACATTAATAATTTATATTTAAAAAAATAATAATCAATAATAATAAATAATAATCCATCAAGTAACTAAATTTATAACGTAACCGAATTGCTTCAGGCACAAAAGTAAATGTATAATTATTTGTGGAACATCAATTTTGCGCTCTCCAGAAATGTAAACGGGGTAAGTATCCATAGAGAGCCTGGGTTAAAAACATTTCTAAATTTCAAAACCTTGAAATTTACTTAGTTTTCAGCTTAGTTTACAAATATTTTTTACTCACCCTAAATTTCTAATGAGAGTAGACAAGTGCAAACTTGCTCAGTCAGAATAATGTCTAATAAGAACAAAACATTCTAATTAAAAAGGATCATTTGTAGCAAAATAGTTTTGGTAATATAGTTTGATTATGTATGCCTTAGATTGAAAATGGTAATTCTTTTGTACGTTTGTGAGCCATATGTTTTTGTACAATCCATCATTTATGATCATATCTTCAGCATATTGTACAAATTATATCTTTGCATGAGACTGAGTTACAAAAGAAGTATTTGTTTTATTTATGAATTGATTTGCCAATGTCTGGTGTCCCCAGGGAGCGGTTTGTCAACTTTAGCTCGCTTTTGGGGACAGTTTAGTTCCTAAACCATAGTTAAGCACCAAATAAACCATATATAACCCATCCATAACTCTTTCCGAGTTAGATGATGAGCTTTCTTGAGAAACCCTGCAATTGCCAGAAACAAGGATCCAACTTGATTCTCATCCAGCTTAGTCAATCCAATCCAAGAGATACTGTAACCGCAATGGCTTTAGTTAAAAGAGCTGCATAAAACACGTTCCAAGCCTCTGAGCTTCTAAGCACACACAGAGTCTGTCTGATTAGCCAATGAACTTTAATCACACTGAAATCGTCCAGGAAGTCCAGGTTTCTCTAATTTCTTTTTAAAATGCCCATAGGGCAAAAGATGCAGAAACTTTATAGTCATTAATCTTGACACTTTAGAGTAACAATCATAAAGAGAGCACTCTTTGAACCTTACATTTAGTGCATAAATCAAGAAAGCATCATGAATGGTGTTTAAACATCTGAGGTGGTTCTTCTGTGGCAGGTATACCAGGTTTCAAGCATAACAAACTCTAATAGAGCTGCATAATTCTGAAGAAATGGAGAGTCTTTTTTTTTTTTTTTTTAAATGAAGATTATGATTCTCACAATTCTGAATTGACATCTATACAGCAGTTCTGATAAAATGTCAACATAGGCTCATTTTAAAACATAGCCCTATATACATTACTGGAGATTGCAAATTATGTAGCCAAACGTACGTATAGTTTATTTCGTCTTAAAAACAAACGCTACGGGGTGGTATGATGCCATTCCTTTTGGTTGGGTTTAGGGAAGGCGTGGGGGGATCGGTCGATCGGTCAGTTAGTCAGTCGATGACGACCTCTGGTGGATGTACATCAGAACAGCAGGTGTGAATGGCACTCACTAGAAAGAAATATGAGATCTCAAAAAGCGTATACAGTGGCCTCTGATGGAAAACAAAAACTGCAAAAAAAACGCACCTCCTGGGATGCATTTGGCACTCTCCAGAAATGTATACAGTGGTGCGTTTTCAGAGTGAACCTGTGTTGTAATTTGGTTGTAAATATGTAATTTAAATAAATCGTTGTTCTAGTTAAATGAAAAATTTACTGATGAGTCACTTCACTGCTGCACGAACAAGCAGTTTTGAACAAATATCTCAAACAAAGAATCTCATACAAAGAATCACTCAATGACTCATCTAGAAATACTCCTTTTTACTTCTTTTATTACTGAATGAATCAGTGATTTGGAATTAGTCACTTCAATTACTCTGTTTTAAAGAGATCCCTTACTTCATTAAGTTATGAATAAGTGATTCTGAAATACTCTCTTTCATGAATGATTTATTAATTCAACTAGCTTTTCAAAAAGCTTTCACTTAATTCATTAGTAGATGAAGCAGGGTTTTTGAATGGATCTTTTGATTGAACAATTCAATGACTTCAAAAAATCACAAAGACTTCATAACTTTTTATGAACTATTGAATATTATTGTTATATAATTATTCCAAAACAAGATGTCTTATAATAGTATTATTATTTTAACTATTTAATACAATACAGTTTGGCTGGTAAAACGAATATTGTTATATTTGCTGTGATCTTAAGTGTCAAAGGTTTAATATACATTAATGAACTGTTGTTATTTAAGAAAAAGATGATGTGAATGTTCAAATTAAGATCAAATTGAATCGTATAACAATAATTCAAGCAGCCCAACTCTCTTCTTATTTAATCTCACGTAAATATGTCCTGCAGTCTCTTAAGGGTGTTACGCAACACAGTGGCCAAGTAAACATTTGTTTGATGACCCTGGCCTGAGTCACCACGGGACAGCTGTGAGACAGTGAGTGGCTGTCTGTGAGTTTAGGTGAACTGGAACCTGAAGTGTCAAGTGGGTTTTCCACTGACTCTGCTTAAAGTCACAAATCAATGACAGAATCATGTTATAGAAAGAAAAAATCAAATAAGCAAGGACTTGATTCTGTCAGGTGCATTTACATTAATTAAAGTAGGCATTCAGGCCAAAGCAGCAGTGATTTCCACACCACATCTGAAGCATAAGTTGCATGTTGTTTTGGAGAAGGATTATAAAATCTAATCCAAAAATAACAGAAGAAATGTTAACATCATCACATCTGTGAGTTTTTTTTTGCGTCATATTTTGGAAACTGTAAAGTATTTCTGGAGAAGTTAGATATGAGGTGACAGAATTTGATGATATAAACATAACAACAAGAAATCCTCTTGTTTACTTTGTAACTCAGTGTTTTCACATGTTGTATTCGCTCTACCATGTGAATATTGCCACAACCACGCAAAGACTTGAATAACAGTTGATTCTGATATTAACATTTTAACACAAATTTTAGACAAAACTATATATCTTTTTAAAAAAAAATCCATTTAACAGTACAATAAAGCTCCAAAGCATGCAAACATAGGATTTAATTGAAAAAAAACAGACCACTGCTGAGAAAAAATAGGGACAATTGCTTGTTTCTCAGTGCAAATAACTAAAAGTTCTTGTAAATCAGAATTTTAGATCAAGCACATGTATCTTAATTTATGACGCTTACTTGAAAACTATACTATTTTCTTAGTAATTTCTTTAAGCTCTGATTTAAGCTCCATTTCACTTCTTAAAGGCACTTATTCTACCTGTTTTACAAGATCTAAGATAGGACTTTGGTGTCTCCAGAATGTGTCTGTAAAATTTCAGCTCAAAATACCCATCAGATTATTTATTGTATAATGTAGAATATGCCCATTTTGGTGTCTGGGGACAATGTAGCTGTTTTTAATGGCCTGTGGCTTTAAATCCGAATAAGCTGCTACTCCCCACCCACTGCTCTGACAAGCATGTCTGCTTCTCATGCGCTACGTCAGATAAACAGCAGTCAGTGACAGAGACAGACTCAGATGACGCTGAAATAAGGTCACTAGTCAAAAATACCAAGTAAGTTTATTTGATGTATTTGTGGTGGAGTCATTCAAGCCAATGATGAGTCTTACACAAATGCTGTTTGCGAATGTACTATTTTACAAACAAACACAGAGGGTTGTAACATGTTTTAATCCCAGTTTCTTTGCAAAAAATGTTCTGTGGACATGTGTATACATGTTATTATGGAGACATGGCACCTGTCAATCAAATTTGATTGGTGACGAAAACTGCACTCCAACGTCACGTTGTGGTGGGCCTCAAAATCGCTGGGATTTGGGTCTATTTTAGGTTAGTAAATAAAAAAAACAAAAAAAAAATTTATTACTCCAGTATGGCAGTGGACACACTCTACACACAGTTCTGTCCAAACAGCTTATAAAGTCGATTTTCATCATAGGTGCCCTTTAAATTGTATAATGGCAAACTAAGAATTTGTAAGATTTTATAATACCTATAAATACTGTTTAATATATTAATTAATAGAAAAAAAGTTGCATTAAATTCATAAAAAAATACAATAAAGCAGTCTGTAACAAAATAGTTTCAGTGTATGTTAAAGTCCTATTTCTAAAAAAATGTATGACGACAAAACTGATCTCATGGGAAAATGAAACTGTTTTTATTTTCATTCATTCATTCATTCATTCATTATTTTTTTTCGGCTTAGTCCCTTTATTAATCCAGGGTCACCACAGCGGAATGAACCGCCAACTTATCCAGCACATGTTTTATGCAGCGGATCATCAATACACACTCATTCACACACGTATACTCTGGACAATTTAGCCAACCCAATTCTCCTGTCCCGCATGTCTTTAGACTGTGGGGGAAACCAGAGCACCTGGAGGAAACCAACGCGCAGGCAGTGAGAACATGCAAACTCCACACAGGAACGCCAACAGACCCAGCCGAGACTCGAACCAGCAACCTTCTTGCTGTGAGGCGACACCACTAACTACTTCGCCACTGCTTCGCCTATTTTTATTTTATATGATGCAAGTTTTGTATGATTTAATACAATGTGAATTCTGTGACAAAATAAATTCTTATTCTTTATTTAAAAAGTAAGGACCACTTCAAAACACAAGCACAACCCAAGATGTGAGCAAATCCTGCAAAAACTTGAGATCAATCAGCCTGTGATTCACCAAAATTGCAATAGTTACAAATTTCCACCTAGTTTTGCATGAACAATAATGCAGTTCTGAACACAAGAAAGCAACATCTGCTCTCCAATTTAATTGAAACTCTGCAGTATCCAGAAGTTTGGCGTAAGCTTTAGACATAATTATCCAGTCAGACTTCCAGCACTTGCATATTCATCTCCATTTCTTGAAACTGACCCTTTTGGCAGCGTTAGCTTGTTAGCTAAGTGCACTGTCTCCTGCTGTTTCATTTATGGAAGCAACATTCATGTTTTCTGCCATACAAAAAAATCCTCAGTCCTAAGGGTGAATTTTGGTCCTTTGTTTAAGGTAATTATGCCAATTGTACCCACGAGTTTTAGCAAACTACACTTAAATACACCCCCAAATAGTCTTCACAATGTGGACTGTGCCAATTAAGAATAAATTCTGGATCCACAGTTTGTGTTGTGGTTATCCATTGGATCAACCTAAAATAGATAATGCTTTATAAAACAATGATTAATATGTCATCAATTATACTCAGTAATATTTATAATAACTGCACAATAACACTGAAGTCAAAGTGTTCTGTGGTTAATAGGCAGTAAATATGTCGGTATGTGTTTATACATGTGCTTTTATTTGTTATGTTTGATTATAACATTGTGTAGGATGCAAGCATCATAAACAAAGTGGGCTGTAACTAGCTTCAAAAATCAAAGCATGTTCTTATATAAAAGATTTATTTGCTGGGTGTAATGTTTTACATCCTTTGAAAAAAATCACTCTGAAGATACATACATGTCTTCTGGTCTTTTTTCATGGCTGTGTTACTTCAAAACAGGTCAAGCGTGTTTATACAAAGAATCTTTTAAAATGCCAGGGTGATATTGCAGTTGCACGCTTTCCAAAACCTCACTAAAATCCCGGTTTTGTTGGCATTAAAACAGTGTTTCAGAACACGGCCAGTGGCAAGAATGACAAACCTAAACATTATGTTTTAGGGTCTTGCTTTTTTAACACTCCATTTTCGAAGGTTTGTAATTTTAGGAGGTCTGAGATCTTAAGTTCAGATGAAGTGATTTAAGGTAAAAGACAGCGAGGCAATCTAACAAATGATTCTTCTCTCCAAATGTCATGAAAAGATATGAGATCATCATGGCACCCCGAGCACAATCGTTGTGAGTCATTTTGAAGGGATAGTTCACTCAAACATAAAGAGAACATCTCTCAGAATTTACTCAACCAACTTTCTTCTGTGGAACAAAGATATTTTCAAGAATGTTTTGGTTCATATTAAAGGTGAGGATTAAACATTGGACCCTATTGACTTTCATTGTAGATCCAAAAAAAAAGCACGAAAACAGCTTATTATCTTCTTTTGTGTTCTGGAGAATAAAGAAAGTTGCAGGATTGGAAAGTGGATGAGTAAACTATTTAAAATTGACATTTAACGATGACTAGGCATGGACCGGTATATATTTCTGACTGCATGATAACCTTAGACAAAAATACTATGGTTTTACAGTATCATGGTTTTGTGGTTACTGCTCTAAAATACGGTATTTTTAAATGTCTGAGTAAAACAAAAACTTTTTCCCCATTGAACACAGTATAATTTATTTTAGGAAACATTTATAATATTTTGGAACATTAAACATGTCAGAATAAATAGTTTTAAAAAAAATCAATGACTTCTGCTGTCTTCATTAGTTTCACAAACACAGATTTCATATACAAAATACATTAAAAAACCTTATATATACAGTACCTTAGGAATGGTATAACAGAGAATTTTAGAGCTTTTAGAACCTTGACTTTTCCAAACCTTGGTAAACCTTGAAACCGGTTATTGTCCCATGCATAGACAAGACTTAAAACTACTTTTTAAAAATGTAATATAGAAATGCATTTGAAATGTATTAAGCACAAAAAACAACACTGCAAAATGACTCTTCACATGAAAACAACATTAAAGTGCGTTCAAATGTTTCAGTGTTCAATTAAAAGCAATATACTGTAGGAAAGGTACCCTTTATTGACCCCTCGCTAAGCCACACCCAAAAACCGCCACCCACCAATCGTGGCTTAGCAAATCTGATACCCGGTATCCTTAAAGTTTGGATGGGGTGGTGGAATTTTTTTCCCTTTCAAAACCTTAAACCCAAAGGGAGAAATGCCAGCTTGGATCAAGCTCTGTGAGGGGCGCTAAAGGAACGGAGTTAAGTTAGTTTTGTTTTAATATTCCGGACACATTCAGTGATAGACCGACGGCAATAACCCACACACCTCTTACATTACCCTAAAAAGATCAAAACTGTGTTTCCGACAAAAATACAATGCAAGTTATGTTTCCCAACTGTCTTTTTTTTTTTTCCCCTCGCTTGATATTATGAGTGCTGCTCTGTTTAAGCCTTCGCCATAGTAGTCATACTAATAGCAATCATATTTCCATCTGTTTCAAGCTACAAATATTTGAAATTACATATCAACAGAACAAAACAGAGATGTGATCACAAACTGAGCACTTGCGATCAATATACTTTACGCTAGCTGTTTTTCAGTAATTTATAACCCTCGTGTCCATGTCAGAGAAACAATTCACTGATGTTTTTGTCGGTCTTTTTGAAGATTTAGTCATTGGTGATTACGTAATACCAGGTTAGTGTCTGCTTTTATATTTGGTGTCTGATTAATATTTGCTGGTAGGGAAAATCTATTTGTTCACTTCTGCTATTTATACTTTGATTTGCATTTCAATGTATTTATTTGTTCCACTTAACTGCAAATTAGAATAGAAATGGTATAAAAAGCACACAAACATCCTGACAGTTAAAGGTAACTGTACATTGTTATGGATCAATGATGCTAATATTTGGTACAAATCCATCAATTTCCCCTTTCTGGCTGTTCTTTCTATGAATGAATTATGTAGAAGCACTGTCCATGCGTGTTTCCTCGTCGATTAGTAACGCTATATTTCTTTGTACAACAATTAATCTATCAGACTTTTTGGCTAAAAAAAAGAGAGATCACGGTTTAAATTGTTATTATTAGATTACTTTTAAATTTCACCACTCCTGTTGTGCATGAACTAAGCTGTTGAATGGTTAGCGTATGAGGCGGCTAAGCTAACCTAGTTTAAATTTTGATTGAATTATTTTCTAACCAGTTGCCTATTATGTTGTGAATATACCCCTGTAATGCATACTACAGTTCTTTTTTGTCTGGCTTTGTCGGATATCTCACCTGTTGATATCTCACCATGACTAATTATATCCCTGGGATTGTCTGACACTGGTGCATACACATTGTAATAGACGTGCCAGGCACGAAAGTTTAACAGCCGTAGCAACAGTAACTAAGGAGGGCAGGGTTTAGCAAAGGGTCAATTTCGTTAATTTACTCTCCATTTCTGAAAAGTATCCGCTTGTTAAGTGTGACGTCAAGCGAATCGGCTTCCAGGTCCAAGCGCTCTATCAAACTGTATGAGGAGACTCATCAAATGGTAATAATAAACATTTTCAAAGCGCTGTAATACATTAGAAAATCACGATTGCAATGTATATGTCCATGCCTAATATCCGACTGCCAGAAAGTGATTCATTTTTTATAAATTGCGGCTTGGACCAGGAAATATTATTCCATATGTCACGACTTAACAAGCGAATAAACACAGCTTCAGGCTTAAGATTGTTACTCCAAAACTAAGGTCATTGCTGATAAAACACACAGATTTTCCCAAGAGCCAGGTATGACAGATGACAAAAATCTCCTGCTTGTTATCCACATTATTATATTCCAAATTTGCATATCAGACATTGAAGAAATGAAAAATGCAAATGACCCATTCACTTAGAGCATAAAATTACTGAAGCCTCTAGCTCATCAAACAAAACGTTGATGAACTGTTGAACATTCTGACTGTACCTACACAGTATGAACGTCAAAGTCAAACAGTAATGTTATAAGTTTGCTGTAATGTTTGCTGTAATGTTAATCAGTAATGTTTGAATATAAAACATCATAAATGAAGTTCAAATCAGTTCATTTTTTTTCTCTCAGTATGGTGCACAGCTGAGGAATTCTAGATATGACCTGTAAAATAATGAGCTAAGAGCCGTGAAGCTGAACTTTATGCCCACTGGAATATTTCTGCTTTGCATCTAAAACGCCTCTTAAAGAGCTTAATAGAAAATTCCAAATACAACGCAAATCCACAGGAGACATGGAGAAAATAAAAGCATTGATGGGTCATATATGACATAAAACAATAAAAAAAAAAAAGAGCAAAATAAAAAATGACAGCAAAAGTGACATATAAAACAAGAACATTACATATAGTTGTTGTCAAATGTCTGTAATGAAAACTGCTGGAAAAAAAGTATTTGGATTCCTTTAAACTAATTTTGTAAAAGCAAAATTAATAGTAGACTAACAATACATGCTTATGCATCGTGTTAATTAATCTGATTCAATTAGATTAAAATGAAAACTGATAATACTGAACAGGAGTAATTAATTTGAAAGCACCACATTTTGTAAATCCTGTGTAACGTTCGGCCTACTCACCTTCAAATCGCTCCAAAAGCACATGGCCTTTCATCCATAAAGCAGAAATATGATGACAGGTTGGTGGTACTGTAACCGTCAAGCTCAATATGTCAAGTTGTTCAAAGTAATTCGATAGTACTTTGTAAATAAGAGACTAAAATCTGTAATAATTTTACAATTTGTTCAATCTGCCGCTCAAACAAACATGTTTACACATGCGCAGCACCAGCCTACTACTTGTTACGCCACGAGGGCGCGCTGTAGTAACGACGTCAAATGTGTTGAAGGTGTTTTCATTAGCTTTGTCCCAATTCGCATACTTATACTATGCCCTAAAAGTATGTACTTTGTGAAGGAAAAATACGTTCGAGTGTGTTACAGAAGAGTATGCAAGCTTTGGGACATACTACTTCCTCGTTAACAGATCGTTGTGTTGCTTATGAGCATCATTCACATTTCTTTCATACTTAATTTCCTACCTTATTGGAGAAGCAGCAGCAGGATAATCTGCCATTCACAAGTCTTTCATGCAGAGAAATCACCTCAGGTCTTTGGATAATTATGGATTCAGACGTTAATTTCCAAACTCGTCTTTATTAGCTTAAGTTCAGTAATGTTGTTGCAGATGAAATATAACAAATTTAAACATGGTTCAAATATTTTCCAGTGGACTAGATATTAATTATCAGTCATACAAACAAACTTTCCGAAGCCTCTCTACTCGCACGTCCATCATGTTTGTAGTTTATGTACTGGGTCAGTTGGCGTTTCTGTGTGGAGTTTGCATGTTCTCCCTGTGTTCGCATGGGTTTCCTCCGGGTGCTCCGGTTTCCCCTATAGTCCAAAGACATGTGGTATAGGTGAATTGAATAAGTTAAATTGGCCATAGTGTTTGTGTGTGAATAAATGTGTATGGATGTTTCCTAGTGCTGGGTTGCGGCTTGAAGGGCATCCGCTGCCTAAAACATATACTCCTGACCGGTGATGAATAAAGGGACTAAGCTGAAGGAAAATGAATGAATGAATGAATGAAAGAATGACCTATGTATTGGTTATTGGGTTCCAAACACAATTATCAGTTATTGACATTAGCTAACAGTTACATATTGATGCAATGTCAATTGAAGAAAAGTCTCTGACAAATTGTGATAAGTAAACTTTAGAAAACAAAACATTTCCTAGATGTATGTGTGCTATCATTATGGAGAGCCGCTCTGCCAGATCAGATCAGAATTGCTTTCTCTGTAGCAGAAAATAAGCACAGTTTACAGAGAAAAGTAACAACAAAATAAACTCGATACCTATCTGTTCAGCAGAGGAAAAAAGTCAGTGCAAATATTTTAAAAGATAATAATTACACTCAAAAGCAATGCTGGTGTTTCCTCTCAGCATCTCTTGCAAGAACAACCAGCATATTCTGCTTTCTGCTTATAGATGTGACATAACAACATGTACATTAAAAAAATTATTTTACTAAATTGGATTTACTAAGTGGCTGTAAGCAATTTATCTGGGCTGAATTTAGACAAACAAATTAAGTTGAACATTACTAAATTTGATGTGTTTTTGTTTAAATTCAACCCGTATAAATTGTTTGCAACAACTTACATAAAAAAATAATTAGTAAATCCAATGAATAATTTTTTTCAGTGTATAACTTCTTTAGTTATACCATAATTATTTCATATTGCAGCTTTAAAGTGTTGGTTATTAATGTGATAAACACCCACAATGAGAACTTGCTTTACTAAATGTTTCACATGGCTGCAGCAAAAACAGAAATTCATAGATTGACTGTTGTGTGCCAAAAGTCCCATTTCACAACAGTTTTCTTGTTAAATTTGATCTGACACAGCGCTTCCATTGAAGTATGACTCTAAGCCAGTGTCCATCAAGAGTGTTGCTTGGCTGTCAAATCAACGAGAACGGTTCTTGACACGAAAGTCACACGAGAGCACATTTTACTCCGAATTTGGGATTTTGGGGCCTCCGGTGTTGTGGACAAACAGAGAGGTGGCCATGTTGCCAGCAAGCTGTACTCCATATGTCATTTTTACAGCACTGCAGAGCTAGATTTGTGTTATTAACCTTACTGCCAGTGATTCGCTCCACATTCTTTACTACTACACCATAAATGTCCTGCTGTGCTCTGCTAGAGAGGAATAAGGCATGATTACTTGTTTTTGTTACGATCACACAAGGGTGATTATCTCTTCTCATCAATTTATTCAAAACAATGTGGAAAGTGCAGTAGGATAAGCAGGCAGGTGATATTCTTTGTAGGAATGCAGATGTGTAACCAGTTCACAATGTAAACAAGGATCTTTGTGCATTCACCAGAGTATAAAGTCTAGGGTTGTCAAAATATTATTATTTTTTTGGTGCACCGCGATGCAGACGTGGACAATTGGATATCTGTTCAGTAATAATCATAACTGGTTACGTACTGACGTCATTTATCTCATATGCGCAATGTCGTGGTAGCTTACTATGGTGAGGGAGGCAAGCGCAAGTATTTACAGCACTTCTTTAAAACGCAGAAGCTGTGCACAATTTCACTGCCTGTGTGTTTGCTGGACAGTCTTTTACAGACAAAGCCCCTATTTCACTGCGATTGAGAGAATGAAAGTAAACTCTATTTCTCTCTCTCTCTCTCACCGTGGCCCATTTGACCTGCTGGGCGTGATTTTTCCTCTCCTCTCGGCTGTTACAGCGATACGAGCACATGTCTGCAGAGTTTTCTCCACTGCCTCTATCATGGATCAGCTGTGATCACCGCTGCCGTTTATCGGTGTCACTCATCTGTGAAGAGCGCCAATGCCAATCGCAGCCCTTTCTGTTGAGCGCGTGACCAAGACAAGGCTCAGAGAGCGAGTGGGATATTAATATTTGTTTATTTGCTATAAATGCTCATGTTATTTAAAAGCTACAGTTTATAAATCTGACTGTTTGTATTAAAGGACAAAATTGTATTACAAATAGTATATAAATATATTTATACAATACGATTGTTGTGCTGTGAAGAAAATATAAAACTGTGTATGAAAAGCATTGTCAATGCTAGTTATTGTGTCAGTTATTTGGCCAAGGCCACCAAAACATTGTATTGTATATGTCATATTTCTGTTACCACAAATACACAAAAATACTACAATATATCATCTATGAAAAAATATTCTTGTTTGTATGTATAGTTTGTATATATAGTTTGGTAGCACATAAACCAAACTTGATCGGTTAAATTGAAAACACAAAATCTATTGCAACTAGAGGTCATTTACTAATTTAGCAGACATTACAAACAATCTAAATGTCAGATATTTATGGTGTAAATGTGCATATACAAATGTTTGATAACTGAATAAATTGTTTTGAGTGTGATGGCTTACACGATGGAAAATGATTGAGAGGAGAAGAAGAGTTAGACAGTTTAAATGAGAATTGACTCATCAGTTTAGATCAACAAGCCATATGCAATTAGTTTTTGTCCGAGCTACAGACAATTGTACGTACTGTTTGCACACATGTGCTAAAGCATTTGCAATTTGCTTGAATCAATAAGAAATGCCTCTCTGAAGTGAACCACTCTGAATAAGCTAACTGTTCAGTGATTTAAACTTATTGTTTTGAAAAATAAAAATTTCAATCGGGAATTAAGCCAAAGAAATTGAGAAAAACTGTAGAGGTACTTAAAATAGAATCTACCAATACAATAAACCCAACCTTACTAACTATAAATAAACAGCAGATTAGTTGTTGATTGAGCTAAAAGTCTTATTAATGTTTTAATATTAGAAAATTGTAGGTGTACTGTAAAAAAGTGCCATTGTTATATATATAAATAATTGTGTACAAAGTCATGCCTAGATAGGTCAGATTTATAAAATAACAATTTCTAATGATATTGGGTTTGTTGTTAAAAACTATTTCATTATTCATTATTCATAAAAGGAGACATTTAAAATGTATTGTATAATTTCTTGCTCTTGTATATACAGTAGAAATCAAAATGAAATAATATTATTTAGCCATCATTTACTTAATCCAAAGCACACTGTTGTTTCCCTTTGAACCCATTTTTAGGAAAAAGAAAAAAATAAATAGGTACAAAATTGTTGGTTGTGGATAATAATTAAAGAATTACTGTCATATTACAATGAATAATTGGTAAGTAATAATGGTAACACTTGATAGGTTATGAATCACTGATATCTTAAGAAATAAGTTATGAACTGGGACATAACTGCCCTTACACTCACCCATATTCATCACACATTACATGCTAACTACTAGGTGAAGGCTGTAATTTGCTTTTTTTTTGCCAAGTAAGAAAAAAATTAAAGACTATAATAACTTTCACTGACAGCAAGAAGCAGAAGAACCGCTATTTACTTGTGTTTGAAAGGTCTGAAGCCCCATGATGAAATAGACCACAGTCACTTCAGAAAGTTTTATGACTCGTTTGTTCTCGTAAAAACTTCTAATCATAGCAATCATCTCCACGTGCAGGGGTTGGGATGTTTCGGTGGAATCTTTTGTGCGCTGCTTGACGACTTTTTCCTCCTTTCTGTTACTTGACATACAGGCTGTTCTTCCATAACCAATCTGTCAAGTTCAAAACTAACACAAATGATCCTTTATCCTCCAAACAGTGTTATTAATAGCCAAAAATGCTACTTTTAATAATTCATAGAGACTATAGTGTATAGATAAAAACAGATGGAAAGAAAGACAGACAGACAGACAAATGGACAGAAGGATAGATAGGTAAATAGACAGACAGACAGACAGACAGACAGACAGACAGACAGACAGACAGACAGACAGACAGACAGATAGATAGATAGATAGATAGATAGATAGATAGATAGATAGATAGATAGATAGATAGATAGATAGATAGATAGATAGATAGATAGATAGATAGATAGATAGATAGATAGACAGAGGGATGGACAAGCAGACAGAGGAATAGATAGACAGACAGACGGAAGGTTAGATGGACAGACAGACAGACAGACAGACAGACAGACAGACAGACAGACAGACAGACAGACAGACAGACAGACAGATAGATAGATAGATAGATAGATAGATAGATAGATAGATAGATAGATAGATAGATAGATAGATAGATAGATAGACAGACAGACAGAGGGATGGACAAGCAGACAGAGGAATAGATAGACAGACAGACGGAAGGTTAGATGGACAGACAGACAGACAGACAGACAGACAGACAGACAGACAGACAGACAGACAGACAGATAGACAGACAGATAGATAGATAGATAGATAGATAGATAGATAGATAGATAGATAGATAGATAGATAGATAGATAGATAGACAGACAGATGGGCAGAAGGATGAACTAACAGACAGAGGAAAAGATAGGCAGACAGACGGAAGGATAGACAGACAGATAGACAGACAGACAGACAGACAGACAGACAGATAGATAGATAGATAGATAGATAGATAGATAGATAGATAGATAGATAGATAGATAGATAGATAGATAGATAGATAGATAGATAGATAGATAGATAGATAGATAGATAGATAGATAGATAGATCGACAGACAGAGGGATGGACAAGCAGACAGAGGAATAGATAGACAGACAGACGGAAGGTTAGATGGACAGACAGACAGACAGACAGACAGACAGATAGATAGATAGATAGATAGATAGATAGATAGATAGATAGATAGATAGATAGATAGATAGATAGATAGATAGATAGATAGATAGATAGATAGATAGATAGATAGATAGATAGATAGATAGATGGGCAGAAGGATGGACAGACAGAAGAATAGAAAGACAGACAGACGGATGGATGGATGGATGGATGGATGGATGGATGGATGGACAGACAGGCAGACAGACAGAATAAATGATAGTACAAAAAGATTCTTAAAACCTAAATAACACTTCATTATATTAAACTGACCATGAGAATCTCCAATAAAACAATCATTTTTATGATCATCTGAGCCGTTCGTTGGCATGAATTCCCACATTGGAGCAGGAATGCAGTAAAATGGTGTTTCTTCAGTTCTCTTGCCACTGGCACAGCAGATGCACTTTTGACTTTCTTTAGTTGGAGTTCATCTCTCTGTACTGAAGCTGTCTAATGAAGGAGCTCCTGAAGCCTGCAGGCGAAGCACTCGTCACCTCACCCTCAATATAAATCACTACTCAACCACAGGCGCACAGCCACCATCACTTTACTGTATGTCAGATATATGACTGGCATCAAAGACATGCCAACACATGGATATGAGGGACACAATCTTCTTACACAGGTGTCTGTCAGCTTTATGATGCACTTCTTGGACATCGCTTACCACCAAGATAATAATGGGGTCTTTGCGGTACGACTCATAAATGCTGGTTTAAAATATATTACAGTCAAATGTTTTTGTTTTATGAAGGAAAATTATTTTTGTTCGTTTTTTGTCATAACAAATAAAACATTTTAATATGAACAACAATTATATTTTAGTTTTTTTTAAGTATGCCTGAGCAGGCTGACAGTAACATTAGCTTCACAAGTAGGGCTAAAATGTATTTATTGGTTAATTGTTTCAATTCACTAATTGATTCATTAATTGATTCATTTATTGATTCATTTATTGATTCACTCATTCATTCATTGACCAACCAGTGTCAGACATTACGTTTGTTGTTTGTTCAAACTACTTATTTGAAATAATATTATTGAGTTTTTTGGGAAAACTAATTTTTTTGTTCAATCCAATTATATTTGTGAAACTAATAAGTTAAATTGATTCCTTCGTGTCGTCGATTATGTGGAACCCAGCATTTTTTACAGCGTGCACTGAAAAAATTGATTCATTGCATTTATTATGTTTTTTAAGATAAGTTGTTGCAAACAATTTATTTTGGCTAAATTTAAACAAACAAATTAAGTTGAATATTACTAAATTTAATTAGTTTGTTTTAATTCAGGTTTCCAAGAAAGATCACCTGCAGTAGATGGATCCAGCCATATTTTCAGGATATTTATTTTTCACATTAGTCAGAACACTGGACAGAATCCTTCTTTGGTTGATGGATAAGGAGATTGATAAATCTTCCAGCAGGAGAAAAAGTAATGGGTTACATTGCATCAGAGTTCTCATTAGATCTGATGGTAGGTCTTGTATCTTGGACCAGAATAATGCAGTTTGGGGACATTCCCAGAACATATATATATATATATATGTATATATATATATATGTATATATATATATATATATATATATATATATATATATATATATATATATATATATATATATATATATATAAGTACCTTGTGCAGTTGTTACATAAGAGAGAAAAACGGTCTGATTATGGGGAATGTTTTTGATATTTTCAGAAAAACCTGTTTGGAAACAGTCATTTTTGCCTTTCCATTGCTAATGGACTGTCGCATGTATGAAATCATCTGAATCTGATTTGATTCTGGACTCTAACTCTTGTTTTGTGTAGTTACTTGAGCAAGTTTCCCTTCAGTCAACTTTCCAAACATGAGAAATCATGTTCGCTCTGCAGAATCGTCCCCGTGAAAGAGCACACATGCATGGAGAATAATAAAACACACATGTGAACCTGCAAGTTCAGCCACATTACGCAAGACTCATGTATCTATGGCAGATGTGTGAAGAAAGAAATGGCTTTTTGCTATTGTCCTTATAAGTTGTTGTTGGCTTGATAAAGGCAAAACCAGGTCCAATCACACTTACAGAAAGAGCTGTTAAAGGAGAAGTGCTGAAAGCTGCTGAGCTCAGGTTTCACAGGAATCGCTAATATTAATAATAACAAAGGCAGAAACAATGTGGGACAATATAAATTTATAGGGACTTAAATGAAAATTCTGTCATCATTTATTCATCCTTGATTGAACACAATATACTGAAGAATGTTAGATAAAAACAGCCATTGACTTTCATCGTCATTATTTTTTGTTCCTATTATGCATGTCAGTGGCTGATTGTCTTTAGAATATCTTGTTTTGTGTTCAAAAAAGAAAGAAAGTCATAAAAGTTTAAAACCACTTGAGTTGTGAGTAAATATTTTCACTTTTGCATGAACTGTCCCTTTAACTGTTACATATTAAATGGATAGTTCACTCAAAATGGAAAATTCTGTCATACTTTACTCAACCTTCACATGTCACAAACCTGCTTCATTTTTGTTTTCCTTTTTTATTTTTATTTTTACCTGTTCAACACAGAGTAGGTTATTTTGAAACCATTGACCTCCATTGTATTTATTATTGCTACTATGGAAGTCAACGTTCTTCTAAAATGTTTCTTTTTTAAACGTGGAGTAGTTGACCACTTTTTGGGAGCGCAGGACTGAATCATAATAATACTGGTAATAATACGGAACCATTTTGATGATGGACTCTTACATAGTTCATATGAATTTTTTCTTATTGGATAATTGTTTATCCTACTCAATTGTGCGTGTACATTTTTGATGAGCATATTGAAAATTCATCTATCAAAAACACAACTTGGCTTTTCCATTAAGCTTTTTTATGCAATAGTTCAAATCCGCATGAAATAGGTGGATGAAAACAGAATCTTCATTTTCAGGTGAACTATCCCTATAAATTCAGTTTAAAGGTCCCTTTAAAGTCAGGCTGTTGTTTCATTTAACCCCCCACACTGTGAAAAAAATCCTTAATTTAAACGGTTAAAAACTGTAAAACGCTACAGTAAAAATGTCAAATCTGGTTAACAGCAAGTTTCCTTAATATACAGCATAGGTCTCAAACTCGATTCCTGAAGGGCCACAGCTCTGCACAGGTTTGCTTCAACCCTAATCAGACACAGCTGATCCAACTATCAAGGTGTTCAAGACTACAAGAGACTATTAAGCAGGTGTGAGTTGGAGGTGGATGGATCTAAATTATGCAGAGCCCTCCAGGAATTGAGTTTGAGACCATTGATATACAGTTTATGGTAAACTGTGGTGGAAAGAGTACAGAAAAATCTATGAAAAATGTAGTGCAAGTAGAGTAAAAGTATCTGTTGTAAATATTACTTAAAGTATGAGTTAAAAGTAGACATTTCAAAAGTACACAGGAGTAGTGAGTAGTGAGTATTACGCTGGAAAAGCTGATGCGTTTACATGTAATTTGTGGATGTGTGTAAACGTAACATTCTGTAGTGCATTTAGTTATTGCTCAGCAGGCACACAATGTCATAAGGCGTCAATATTAGCTTAGATTTAGGTCGTGATGTCAGTTGACCAAAAGTCAATGTCTAGCCAGCGTCTAAGGACAATGTTATTTTGATGTCCAATAATGTCATCAAATGACGTTGATATTTGGTTGATTTTAGGTTGTGTTAGAAAGTGACCAAAATCCAACGTCGAGCCAACATCTTAAACCAACATCATATTGACGTCAAATATTGACATTTATTCCTCCGGTATGGCAACCAAAATACAACATCTGGCAAACATAGTGGTAACATCCACACAACGTCAAGCTGTAGCATCATCAGACATTAATGGACGTTGAGTTCTGGCGTAAACCCGATTTTCAGTAAAAAAAATAAAACGCAATCTCCATTATGTTAGTGTACAACATCAATCTGATGTCATGTTGACGTCTTGTGCCTGCTGGGTGTTTAAGGCCATTTCGGTCTACATAGAGTAAACAGCTGTCATCTCATCAATGACATGCATCTAAAGAGTCTCTGGGTCAATGTGTGTAAAGATTTTGGACATCTTCTTGAACACTTTTAATGCTACCAAACAGTTTGCTGCAATTATAAATCGCTCATGTTTTGAGGATGTTCAATATGATGCGTTTTACCTTCTGTGTGTGATCTGATTGGCCAGGAATCACAGGACAGATTTTTCTGATCCCCATAGACAAGAAAAAATAAAGTAGTGACTGCAGGTTGAAGGAAAGTAGTGGAGTAAAAGTACCGATGCAGCACTAAAACTGTACTCAAGGGAAAGTAAAAGTACACATTTTACTACTTAGTAAATTACAATTCCTGAGAAAGACTACTCAATTACAGTAGTTTGAGTATTTGTAATTAGTTACGTTACATCACTGATGGTAAATTAAAGTAAAAATGACTTTCCCTAAAAAATCCATGCAAGACACTTCACTTTTTATACTTTTAATTGACATTACTATGTTTTTACCCCATCAGTTGTACATTAGAGTTTAATGTTACATCTAATGTTGATAAATAATGTTGATTCCATTACTTAAATTGTACGTCATCCTTTATTGTCCACAAGTGGAAATTTATCTTTGGCTTCACTACACAACTACATCAGCAACCACATCACACATATAAAACAAGCAAATACAATCAATATTATCACATAAATCATAATTAACCCTATTCTACTTTTGACACACATTGTTCTTTATTTGAGATTGCCTAAAACGTCTTTTTGATGGCAAAAGCTGAAATTTTATATTGAAGGGATGGAAACAATCTTCAATAATGACTGTTTAATTCTCATTTAAAGAGTTTACACTTAGATATTGCTTGACAACTGTTAGCAGGTTTGGCATGCTGTCCAGGGAGAGAACCCTGAGCTCGAAGATAGGTGAGCCCAGGGCTCCCGCCTGGTCCATACAGCATATGGGGAGTACGAGATCAGGTGGTTCTCGAGAGCTTCGGAAAACGAATATAAGAGAGTAGTTCTAGCTAGGCTACTTATAGTGATTTGGGGTTAATCTGATTGGCTTACTAGTGAATGTAGATGAGTGGCCAGCTGCAGTCAATCATATCACGTGCTCCTCTCGAAATTAGTTTGTGAAACTTCACTAATTCAATTTCCTACATTTTTACTGGGCTTGGATAGGCAGTTTTAAAATGCTTGCAATAGCAACTTGCAAGACTTGACAAGTTTATCGTCCCAATGTGTTTTCAATAAGGTCTGGGGCTTCAGGTTGTCTATATTAAGAAGTAAAAGCTTTACTCCTTACAAACAGCCATCCTACATAATCCTACACACATCCTACATAATCCATACGTCAACATACTGTACATGTTTCCCCTGCAGTGCCAGCTTTATCATTTACTACATTGTCATTTCCCAAATGAACAGCAAACATCATCTTTTTTAATTAGAGTGTGTGTGGAAATTAAGAATGAATCACCTGGTTGGTGAATGTCTATTATCATGAGGTTCATCATTAGCATTATATTTATTAAGTGCTCAATGACAATGACTGATGATGTTGAAGCATACATTTCCCATGATAATCGACTATACTGTGTTATGAATCACATTAAATATTAAACAGCGAAGATTAAAAATCAAAGGCTGCAGTATTTGTTGGTATACAATAGTCACAAGCAGGGTTGTAAGCAGAAACTGATTTATTTTTGCTACATTGAGACTTTGAAATGTATTCAAAATAAAGTATTGTCATAAGAGATGTAATTCTAAAAAGATTTTTTTAACATGTCCATAAAAATGAACTTAGAAACCAGAAACAAACGGAGAAGCTGCATAATTTAAAATAAACACAACAGCCAAAGCTTTGCTGATCCTTAAAGATATAAAAAATGCATTCATGTCTCTGAATGCAAGCACCACAAAATATCACGACAAGCTCAATGACAAGGCTCATACACTATATATATTCAAAGAAACAATATAAACAGCTTAAAAACAAACAAAAAACACCAATGTCTTTTTTTATAACCACCACCATTTCAAGTACCCCTGAAGTGGGGTGTATATGCCACACAAATCCAAGATTTCACTGCACTTTGATAGTAATGTGTAAACATTCGATGCAGATTGTGTATTTTCAGGACAAAAACACACTCTTCTACAACACTGTCATTCACTTAAGCTGGATCTCAGGGTCTCCATTCATCTCACTGTGTGGGTTTGGTGGGATGTCTGACCAGTCTCGCTCTTCGCCTTGATCCTGTGGTTTAATCCGCAGACGTGCACACACACACACACACACACACACACACACACACACACACACGCACACACACGCACACACACACACACTCTTTAGGTACTTGTGCTTATTCTTCAGGTACTAAATTATGTAGACACTGGAACTATTAAAAGATCTATTAATTAAGAGATATATTATCTATTAAAAGATATTAGTAATAATTCATTAGACACAAGAACTTAATTCAGTAGACTACTAACTATTTAGTACTAGGAATACTAGGAACAAATAAACATTCTGATGAGTTACTACATAAGATGAAAAAGCACTTGAGGCCAGTAAGGTAAAGACTTTTACCATTTATATGTAATACTACGTACTGAATTAGCCTTAGACCTAACGAATTACTACAGTAGTAGCTAATAAAAACAAACCCTAATAATGAATATATAATAGTGTGTCATTCATAAAAAGTACAACCGATTTATTAAGTATAATTTTGTAATAAATAAGATATCTTAGATAATGATTATGTATAAGTATCTATTAAACTAACTAGTAAGTACTAACCTCATCTATTAAGTATTAGTGTATCATAAGTCATAATAAATAGGTACCATGTAGTGAATTATTATTAGTATCTATTTAATAGGATCTAGTCAATTATTCATTCATTCATTCATTTATTTTCCTTTGGCTTAGTCCCTGATTTATTAAGGGTCGCCACAGCGGAACGAACCGCCAATCTAGTGAATTAGTAGCTGATATATAAACAAAATTAAATAAAAATAGTATATATTGAAAACATACCAGTGTGTCATTCATAGAAAATACATGTAATACATTATTGTAAATACAATAAATACAATATATATATATATATATAATTATATTTATTTATTATATACATATTTAAAACCCCACCAGTCCAACACCACCCAACCTGCTCCGAGCTGGGATTGAACCAGTGACTCAAGTCGGTTGCTCTAATAAGGAGGCTAAAGACCATGGCTCTAGCGTCTGTCTCAAGAGCATCTTTTCAGGTTCAGAAGAGTGAGGTTTACCTGTAAAGCACTTCACTACCTGCCCTCTGCTACATATATATAACAATTGTAGTAGTCACAATTGGAATACATTCTAACCAAATTGACAGATTGACCAAATGACAGATGGACATATCAGTTAGGGGTTCCCAAAGTGGGGGTCAGGACCCCCTGAGTGGGGGTGATTTCCAAAAATCTTATGTTATTAAACTACTAGAATTACCATATTTTATCCATAACCTACAGAAGATAAAAATCTTTAATAGTTATTTAATAGTTACATCTATTATTCAATAGTTACATTAGACAATTGAATAATGATTTTAAATGACTGCTGCACTTTTTGTGTTGTCAATATTCTCATGTGGTTATAGTTCCTATTGTGTGTGTGCACCTTTGTGTGCAATGTTTGTATGTTTATAACCACCTTCAGGGATAGTGGGGGTCGCGAGTCACTGGAATTATAATTATTGGGTCACGGGCTAAAAAGTATGGGAACCCTTCATATAAGTCAATGACAAAAAATGTATTTGTTACTAATGATAATACTACAGTAATAGTCAATGAATTAAATGAACTACAAAAATAAAATAACATCATATAAATAAGTACTAACATCTATTGACCAATCCAGTTTCTAAAAGTATTAGTTTATAATAAACTATACAAGTATTTAGTAGATATGTACAAGTATCTTATTAATAAGAGCCAGTGTCTATTTCACAGGCACTAAAGTCTAATGAATGAGAACTAGTATCTATTAAATAACAACTAGTACCTAATGAATAAGTAATGGTATCTTTTACAAGTGTGCTAATACCTTAAGTTTTTAGCACTTGTACCTAAAGAATAAGTACTAGTTGAAAAAGTTTTACCAACATTTACCTTGTGCTTGTCTAATGGCGGCTCGTTTTCGAGAACGTCCATCTGAGGAGAAAATAATAATCAGTTAAAAATGTATTTTCCTAATTTGAATATGAGTTATTCATATTCATATTTAGCCACTAACCCTTGATGATTCTGGTGATTCTCTCTGTTTCTGATTCAAAGAGTTCTGGATTGTCCTTCAAAGATACAATCTTTGAGAAATCGGGTCCTAAAAAATGGCAAACATAATTAAGGATGATTTAATTTGATCAAATTCTTTGTGTTATAGCTATACTATTCAACTGGATAAGTAAATTTGATGGCAAAACTATTGTTAGCTTGACATAGTCAGCTCTGAAAGTTAAATAAGAAGCTATTAAAAGTAAAAAAATACTGATATGTTTTAACAGGTTGCTTACATGCTTAACACTATTCTAACATAAATTAACATGATGCTTGCATGCTTTTTTAGCAAGCTTTTAGAATACTTTTTTGCAAGCTTTAAACAGGTTGCAAGTGTGTTTAAACACTACATAAGCATGAATAAATTTGCACACTGCTTTAATCTGTAGATAGAAATATGTTGACATACATGTTGCTAACATATTTCCAGCATGTTTATCATTTTGCTACCATCAATCAACAAGTTATGAGCCCATTCTTATGTTTTGAACTCATCTTTAAGTGTTTTGCTGTCCCCTCTGTCTCCTTGTTTCTTTATAAACACTGTTTGTTCTCCCTTTACTCCCTTGTTAACTTGTGTATATACACCCCTGTGTTTCAGTTGTTTGGTGCAAGGCATTGTTGGTTGTTTATGCTCCTGTTATTGCTCTGTTTTGGATTATTAAACCTTTTTCAATAATGACTGATATCAATAAATTGAATATCAAATATGTGCAGTCACTTCTTACCTTCAATGATCTGCGGTTCTGGTTTAATTACTCTAGTAAAAGTCGTTTCCACTGGTGCACCTTTAAAGACCAGATGAAATTTTGTTTTTACTTTAAACAATTAACCTTATCATATCCTCATTATGTGTACTGCATCTCACCATCGACAATCTGAGGCTTTTTCTTGATGACTCTGGTATAGGTGGTGATCCCTGGTTCACCTTATACAAAAACAGAAGTCAATGAAGCAAACATCTGAGCATGACTGAACCCACGTTATATCAACAACTGATTTATTAGGCCTTACTTTCAACAACCCGAGGCTCTGGTTTTAATACTCTAGTTATAGTTGTGATCCCTGGTCCACCTTTAAGAAACAAGGAGACATGAGAACAATGGATGAACAAACCTTTGGGCATAAAAAACCCAGACCTGAGCCAAGTCGGTGAGTAATAGTCAATCATGAAGACCTTAATCTCAGTTTAACTGTACAGCTTAAAACCGTAGCTAAATCATAAGTGTAATCTTGCCAAAAAATGAATCAAAACCATGAGGTAGGAACTTTAATCAAAAACATCTGGAGTCGAGCCATGTGAAAACCAACGGAGCTTCATTCTATTACGTAACTAGATATTGTAATGCATGGGCAAAAAATAAGACAGACAAACAAACATTAAACATTACTAAACAAGGATGAATCACCCACTTCACAGCTGCTCTCGATAAAAACGTCAAGCTATTTAGGTAGCTACAAAAGACTCTCGCAGATCCCAAGCCTTTCAAAATCATAAATCAAATTATTGTTTGGATCAATAGCATTATTAAAAAAACAATACGGGAAAGAACATGATCATTGCATATGCCAAGGATTATGGGTAAAAAGAGCATTTGGCAAGAGAGAAAGATATATGTGGAAAAATGTAACATTAAATTTCAAGTCTTTATTTCTAATTAGTTAATCTAAATTTAAAGTTAATGAAAAAAATATTAGATGAAAAAATAAAACAAAAAAGAATACTGAATTATAACCATGGCACCTATTTAAAAATAAAAATCAACCCAGCCTCATTCTTAAAACGTACCACTATATATATTTCCGGAGAGTACCAAACATGTCCCTGGAGCTACTTTTTTTTGCAGTTTTTGCGAATCCACCAGAGCCCGCTGTTTACGCTTTTTGAGATCTCAAATTTCATTTGCGAGTGCCTTTTGCTCCTGCTGTTCCAGCAGAGGGCGCTGCCGACTGACTGATCAACTGACCCACCCTCCTCCTTACCTAAACCCAACCAATAGTCTTTTCAAAAGCACTGATTAACCCGCACACCCACTTCCCCACACCCAACCGAGTTTTAAAAAGCTGTCCAGAAAAAGAAAAGCCCTCTCCTGTTTTTACCATGTTTTCAGATTTTACCTCATTCTCACCCTGTTATTTACTTGTATTTTATTTTTTGGGTTCTGTTTTTTTCTTACTCACTTTCTGAAACCGTTCTTCGCTGGACTCAAACCCTGTCGTGGTGGTCAACTTATCTCCGTGTCTCAAGTTCGCCACCGTACATGGTAACAGGTAACAGGTAACAAACTGGTAACAAAGCAGTCCATACGGAGATAAGCGGTCAGCTAGTAAGCGCGAAAAGAAACGTTGTCATACCGCCCCATCGTGTTCGTTTTAAAGTCGAAATGCAGCCATACTGGCTACTTAATTCTCCAGTTATGTATATAGGGCTACATTTTTAGAATGAGCCAATGTTGCAACCAATGACAGCTCTAAAATAAAAAAAAATAAAAATTTAATTAAACAAACAAACACACACAAAATCCCTAAAATAGTCAATCATAAATAAAAACTGAAAATATTTAAATAAAAAGACCTGGATATGGGCATTTATTATTTAAATTGTTAACCATCATTCTTTTAGACCAACCTCCCTGAGCGATGGCATCTGTTATTTGCTTGATGTCTTCTTCTTGCAGGATGTGTACCTCACCATTCTGAAACCTCTGCACATTGCTTATGTCTACAATATATAAACATGAGATTTGACATGGAACAACTGTCTAAAACGTCATGCACTTTGGTGAAAATTACAGAAACGGTCTAAACAACACAAAGTCAAAAACTGTGGTCAATGGTTTTAATGATATTCTAGTAAAGGTCTACTGTGACTTTGAGAATCAAGAAACATACACAGACAAAACTAAATGAATACCTCTGGCTCCTAACAATACATCACAGTCTTATGAATCTATTATCGTTACCATTAATCCACAGACCAATCATTTCGCTTCATAATGCATTGTAAGGAGTTGTTGGAATTCATTTTGTTTTGCTTATATATGTTTTTTAGACTCTCAATGTGCTGGTAGATGTTGACTTGCATTATAAATCACCAAGGACCACAATTTCACCTAAAAATCTTTAATGTTCTAGTCCAGGGGTGCTCAACAATGTTCCTGGAGATCTACCTTCTGCATATTTCAGTTGCAACCCATATCAAACACACCTGCCTGTAATTATCAAGTGCTGTTCAGGTCCTAATTAATTGGTTCAGGTGTGTTTGATCAGGTTTGGAGCTGAAAGCTTCGGTCTCACTGCACTTTTCTCCCCATAGACTTCCATTCATACGCGAATGCGTCAGACCAGAAACGTAAGCTCGTGCGACAAGTTTCACAGTTCGATGCAGTGCAAAATTCAAGCTTGGTGAACTCTGACCTGCCAATTCGCATCACGTGACTGCGTAAGACCAATCGAAGATCAAAACATGACCTCTCTGTACAGAAATTTTAAATATGGACCAATGGCTGTTTAATTCCTTCCCTTCTAACAGCATGGTACTACAGAATTTCGCTTGCTCAAACTTGAGTGTAACCGCAGTAAAACTCTGTAGGAAGGTAGATCTCCAGGAACAGGGTTGAGCACCACTGTTCTATTCAATACAAAAGTATAGCCCTTGTATGGCCTGGGGATGAGTAAATGAGATTTAAGTTTTCATTTTTAGGGTGAACCCTCGCTTTAACAACCTGGTCACGTAGACCAGGAAGCACTTGGTAATGTTGAACTACACATCCATATCAAGCTTAAAATTAAATTACCATCACCCACGATTCCCTTGATTTCTCCCTCAGCATCAATTTCACCATCAGATGAGGCACTGTGAGCTGAAAAAAAAGAGGGAATGAAAACAAAAAGATAAAAATGTTATAAGAAAACAGTGGTTTGTTATTTTAAAATGAATTATTGGAAGCTTGGACATACATTCAATAAGCCTGGTGACCTTTGTAACAGATGGCTTTCCTTCAACCACTCTTGTAACTTTGGTAAAACTTGGATCTCCCTCAACAACTCTTGTAACTTTGGTTAGACTTGGATCTCCAACAACTCGTGTAACTTTGGTGAAACTTGGATCTCCTTCAACAACTCGTGTAACTTTGGTGAAACTTGGATCTCCAACAACTCGTGTAACTTTGGTGAAACTTGGATCTCCTTCAACAACTCTCATTACTTTTGTAAAACGTGGATCTCCTTCAACAACTCTTGTAACTTTGGTAAGACTTGAATCTCCAACAACTCTTGTTACTTTTGTAAAACTGGGATCTCCTTCAATGACTCGTGTAACTTTGGTAACTCCTGGCTGTCCTTCAACAACTTGTGTAACTTTAGTAACACTTGGATCTCCTTCAATGACTCGTGTAACTTTGGTAACTCCTGGCTGTCCTTCAACAACTCGTGTAACTTTGGTAACACTTGGATCTCCTTCAATGACTCGTGTAACTTTGGTAACTCCTGGCTGTCCTTCAATGACTCTCGTTACTTTGATTGGTTCTCCAATAACAGTCCTTTCAACTGTAGTCCCAGGACCTGTAGAAAAGGTACATATCCTGTTAGGTATGATGTCAAAATATACTAACCATGACATTTATGACAATCTTTAATCAACATTTATCCTTCCTGGCATAAAGGACTGTCATTTTAACTAACAACACATTGATTAAGTTAAAGTTAGCTTTGCCTCCAAATGTCCATTGGTCTCATATCCAACTGTGCATTGTCCAATTTCTCCACAGTGGTTTCAGTGATTTGAAGTAAATGATCAAAGATGAGAATGGGACACAGTCATTAAAAGTCACTGGCGCTGTCAGAGCTGTTAATCAACACCAGGTTGAACTTTCTCAGCGGGGATCACGTTTCATGCTACTGCTGGATTCATAAAACATAAATTAGTACATTCGGCCAAAGATGAGCTAAGTGTACTTGTGGACCAAGAGTTTTTGAATGGAAGTAGTATTTTATGACTGAATTCAAGCCGATTAAGTGTATATATAAAACAATTGTAAAAGTGTGAATAACAGAAAATAACCTAGACAGGTAGATAACTGCGATAAAATCATTATACTTATTTCATAAGTAGTAATAATGAAACCATAATTAAAAACTAACATAGGCTCATTCTGAAAATGTAGCCCTATATACATTTCTGGAGATTATGATTTATGTAGCCAGAAGTACGTATGCTGCGTTGAATTTTTTAAATGAACGCTATGGGGCTGTATGACGCCGTTCCTTTTCACGCTTACCAGCAGAGCGTTTATCTCCATATGGACTTTCAAAACAAAAACTGCCAAAAAAAAAAAAAAAAAAAAAAACTGGACGTATTTGACAGTCTCCAGAAATGTATATAGAGGTACGTTTTCAGAATGAGCCTGGGTTGATAAAAACCCTTTCTAATTAGCATATGAGTATTATTAGAGCATATTTAATGTTATTTAAGTAAAATGTTAGATTATAGATTATATTATAGATTATATTTTAATATTTTAGATTATAGATTATATTATAGATTATATTTTAATATTTTTGCTGTCTTTAATACTTTCACTAAATTAAATAATATTAATCAGATTAATATGTTTTACATTTTTTATGGGTTAATCTTTTTGCATTGAAAATAAATTTTGCATTTATTTTAAATTGAGATGCACACATACATATTAACTATTCATAATTTAAAACATTTAATAAATAATTAACCTACTTACTTTCACAATATAATTTTCATTAATTTTCATTTGAGAAAACAGTAATATGAGGCTCACAGTATTTCATTTCAGTGTACTAAACTCCTATTATTCACATGTGCTTAGGTATATCCAGATTTTCGTTCTGTGGTACCTTTAAATTTCATCATAAAAATACTCTAATTGACTTGTATTAGTTAAAACATTAAAAGAGGCACATCCAAAAGATTTTAAACCGGTGCCACATCAAGAATATTTCAGCAAAAATTACAAAAAAAGATCTGCACGTTGTTATTTTTATCTTTTATAGAAAATATTAAAACTAGCAATGTTTGAGTCACAGACCTCCATCAGGCTTTTTGTATTAGTCCCATCATTTTCAATGTGAAAACAGTGTCATTAAAAAGGTCTTTCATGGGAAAACTATGTCCATCATTTATTTACTAATAAATAATAATCCTGCTATGGAAATGGATCTCCTACAGCATTGAAAAGGAATCTTAATTAAGCATGTGCAAATTAAACAAAATAAAATAATAAAAAATGTTATATTGCAAATACTGTTGCAGTGTGCCGCTTTTTGTTTGCTTATTACTTTATCTCCTACAGCATTACCCTTAGATATGTTTTGGAAAGTAGATATTAAACCAGTATTCAGAGGATTCAGAGACTTATGACAGAAAAGTTACATATGTAATAAGTTTGGACTCATAACTCATATTAATAAAATTCTGGAACCGTTCCTTTTTTTTCAATAAGATATGTAGGTTTGAGATCCACTGCTGAGTTGTAACTCTCAATCTCAAACCCTGCTGTTACCAAAGCTTTCATGAGTTTTCACTCACAAAGTATACATTTTAAGCCAAGTTTCCAATAACATCAATTTACAGAAATGTACTTTTAATTTAACGGTGCTGAACTTTCTTCTACGGGTAGATCTCCTGCCATGGTCTGAGGCAAAATCCTCTAATGGCTCTTTATCTTTCTATCTGTCCAGCAACTGCTAGAGGAGATGCCAGTGTTTGGTGCCGGCCAACAAAACTACATATGCCCGCTCTTCTCTAGGGCTTTTACTCAAAACTGCAGCTGAGGCAAAGTTCAGGCTTTTTTGTTATATTGGATATATTATATTGGCTAACGATTTAGTAAATACATAATTGTACAAATAACTAAGAGTGCTTCTAGGAATAACTGAATGGCAGAGAAAACCCTGAGGAACACAGTATTGTAATTAAGCTCAATAAATGCGGATTATTTAGAAAGGAATTGGCATTATAAGGTCTAAAATTTAATTATTATACAAAATTATGTGCAATAACTTACTCAATAAATAAATTAAATGCTTATGGATATAGAAACAGAGTGGAAACAGTTGTCATTCAAAGGTATAAAATAAAATAAAATAAAATAAAATAAAATAAAATAAAATAAAATAAAATAAAATAAAATAAAATAAAATAAAATAAACAGTGGTATTCGGAGGTGAAATAAAATAAAATAAAATAAACAGTGGTATTCGGAGGTGAAATAAATAATAAAATAAAATAAACAGTGGTATTCGGAGGTGAAATAAAATAAAATAAACAGTGGTATTCGGAGGGGAAATAAAATAAAATAAAATAAACAGTGGTATTCGGAGGTGAAATAAAATAAAATAAACAGTGGTATTCGGAGGGGAAATAAAATAAAATAAAATAAAATAAAATAAACAGTGGTATTCGGAGGTGAAATAAAATAAAAGAAACAGTGGTATTCGGAGGTGAAATAAAATAAAATAAAATAAACAGTGGTATTCGGCGGTGAAATAAAATAAAATAAAATAAACAGTGGTATTCGGAGGTGAAACAAAATAAAATAAAATAAAATAAACAGTGGTATTCGGAGGGGAAATAAAATAAAATAAAATAAACAGTGGTATTCGGAGGGGAAATAAAATAAAATAAACAGTGGTATTCGGAGGGGAAATAAAATAAAATAAAATAAACAGTGGTATTCGGAGGTGAAATAAAATGAAATAAAATAAAATAAACAGTGGTATTCGGAGGTGAAATAAAATAAAATAAAATAAACAGTGGTATTCGGAGGTGAAATAAAATAAAATAAAATAAACAGTGGTATTCGGAGGTGAAATAAAATAAAATAAAATAAAATAAAATAAAATAAAATAAAATAAACAGTGGTATTCGGAGGTGAAATAAAATAAAATAAACAGTGGTATTCGGAGGTGAAATAAAATAAAATAAAATAAAATAAACAGTGGTATTCGGAGGTGAAATAAAATAAAATAAAATAAAATAAAATAAAATAAAATAAAATAAACAGTGGTATTCGG